>NW_026778192.1:0-300000 GCF_025265405.1 Mesoplodon densirostris | reverse complement strand
TGCCTGCAAAAAGGGGAAGGAGAGGTGGGGTGATGCATAAAACCAGAGTTTGATATAAGCACAGGGACCGTTTCAAAAACCAACTTTGGAATAGACAAGACCTACACCTTCCTCAGTGAAAGAGACTCAAAACCCCATATTTCCCACAGAGGAATATATCTGACTAGTAAGAATCTTAAAACCTATGTATTGATATGTCTCCATAAGGGAATCAAGTGTGTCTAGAGTGGCATAAACATGGCAGCGAGAATCAGCTCAAACCAACTATAAAAAGGAATTTCAAAAGCAAAACCAAAAAACAGGGAAATTCTTTACAATTCCTTCAGGGTGTCTGAGAAAACCTGGAAAGACCCTATCTACAATGACAGCTGGATGTGGCATAAGGCTGGACACTTGGGACTGAGAGGATTGGTGAGATTGGGTGAGCGAATGCAGACCCTTTCAAGCAATAATGCATGGCCCCCATTCCATGGGTCCCAACTCTCCAGGTTCAAGGGAATATTACTACAGCTATAACATGTACAGGAAACCTGGAGAATGGACACACTGTGAATACGAAAGGTTTCTAAAACTCAACGAATAGTCCCTCTCCTGGTGCTCCAGTTTGACTTTCCAACTGCCTTACTATTAATCTCCCAACTTGGAGAGACAGGCCCTTTAACCTCCTGGTTTGCACAGGTTCCCAATTTGGCAGAGGATGGAAGGGACGAGAGAGAACCCATGAGAGAGTAGCTGTTAGGCATTTGGACGGGCACATGTCACTCTAATTTCCCGGCAGGAAGAAGAATTAACCAAAGTCTCAGCCACCCAACAGGAACCAGTATAGGACATGATCCAAAATTTTGGACTTGCGTTCAGCTCACAAAAAACGAGTTGAGAAATGGAGCTCAGGGGCACAGCAATTCACAAACTGGCAGAGTGATAAAGGACAACTATCGTCCAAAAATCTGTTGAGGGAAGTCAACGAGGCGGACTTGAAAGTGAGGCAAAATAGCAGGAAACAGATTTCAAGAGGTACCTTGGAATCGCCTGTAAAGCACAGGAAGAGGGGCACAACTTGGACAATGGTGCACTTGGCCAAAAAGGGCGTATGCGTTTTCTCCTGAATATATTCAGGAGAAAACGCATACGCCCTTTTTGGCCAAGCAAGCAAGCGGGCAATGCAAATCTGCACTACAAAGAAGTATCACTTCCCACCGGTCAAAAGGGACATCCACAAAATGTGTAAAAACCAGAAAGGCAAGACAGGCCCTGGAGAACTGGGAGCCTTGTTATGCTGATGGGCGGGATGTAAATTGCCAACTGCCTCACTGGAGGAGTGCATTGTGTTCCCTAAAACAAGTAAACAACAGAGCTACAGAGCCAAGGCCACTTCCAGTCTAGGGAATATACCTTGGGAAAACTGAAAATCAATAAGAAAGAGCCACCTCCAAATTTAGGGCTGCACTGACTACAAGAACCTCAACTTGGGTACACCTTAAATATCCCAGGAAATATAAAAATGATTCAAAACATTGTGGTACTTACGTACGATGGAATATCCCTCAGCCATGAAATCAATGTCATAAGACCAGTAGCAGCAAAGTGAGTGGATTCAGGTACGATGATTCTAAGTGAAATAAGTCACACAGAAAAAGAAACTTATCATAAGATATCACTTATGAAGATCCTGTAAACATGGTTACAGGTGAATTGTTTTAGGAAAGATAACAGAGTCTCACATTTAGAAAACACTCTTATGCCTGCATAAAGGGGAAGGAGAGGTGGGGTGATGCATAAAACCAGAGTTTGATATAAGCACAGGGACCGTTTCAAAAACCAACTTTTGAATTGACAACACCGACACCTTCCTCAGTGAAAGAGACTCAAAACCCCATATTTCCCACAGAGGAATATATCTGACTAGTAAGAATCTTAAAACCTATGTATTGATATGTCTCCATAAGGGAATCAAGTGTGTCTAGAGTGGCATAAACATGGCAGCGAGAATCAGCTCAAACCCACTATAAAAAGGAATTTCAAAAGCAAAACCAAAAAACAGGGAAATTCTTTACAATTCCTTCAGGGTGTCTGAGGAAACCTGGAAAGACCCTATCTACAATGACAGCTGGATGTGGCATAAGGCTGGACACTTGGGACTGAGAGGATTGGTGAGATTGGGTGAGCGAATGCAGACCCTTTCAAGCAATAATGCATGGCCCCCATTCCATGGGTCCCAACTCTCCAGGTTCAAGGGAATATTACTACAGCTATAACATGTACAGGAAACCTGGAGAATGGACACACTGTGAATACGAAAGGTTTCTAAAACTCAACGAATAGTCCCTCTCCTGGTGCTCCAGTTTGACTTTCCAACTGCCTTACTATTAATCTCCCAACTTGGAGAGACAGGCCCTTTAACCTCCTGGTTTGCACAGGTTCCCAATTTGGCAGAGGATGGAAGGGACGAGAGAGAACCCATGAGAGAGTAGCTGTTAGGCATTTGGACGGGCACATGTCACTCTAATTTCCCGGCAGGAAGAAGAATTAACCAAAGTCTCAGCCACCCAACAGGAACCAGTATAGGACATGATCAAAAATTTTGGACTTGCGTTCAGCTCACAAAAAACGAGTTGAGAAATGGAGCTCAGGGGCACAGCAATTCACAAACTGGCAGAGTGATAAAGGACAACTATCGTCCAAAAATCTGTTGAGGGAAGTCAACGAGGCGGACTTGAAAGTGAGGCAAAATAGCAGGAAACAGATTTCAAGAGGTACCTTGGAATCGCCTGTAAAGCACAGGAAGAGGGGCACAACTTGGACAATGGTGCACTTGGCCAAAAAGGGCGTATGCGTTTTCTCCTGAATATATTCAGGAGAAAACGCATACGCCCTTTTTGGCCAAGCAAGCAAGCGGGCAATGCAAATCTGCACTACAAAGAAGTATCACTTCCCACCGGTCAAAAGGGACATCCACAAAATGTGTAAAAACCAGAAAGGCAAGACAGGCCCTGGAGAACTGGGAGCCTTGTTATGCTGATGGGCGGGATGTAAATTGCCAACTGCCTCACTGGAGGAGTGCATTGTGTTCCCTAAAACAAGTAAACAACAGAGCTACAGAGCCAAGGCCACTTCCAGTCTAGGGAATATACCTTGGGAAAACTGAAAATCAATAAGAAAGAGCCACCTCCAAATTTAGGGCTGCACTGACTACAAGAACCTCAACTTGGGTACACCTTAAATATCCCAGGAAATATAAAAATGATTCAAAACATTGTGGTACTTACGTACGATGGAATATCCCTCAGCCATGAAATCAATGTCATAAGACCAGTAGCAGCAAAGTGAGTGGATTCAGGTACGATGATTCTAAGTGAAATAAGTCACACAGAAAAAGAAACTTATCATAAGATATCACTTATGAAGATCCTGTAAACATGGTTACAGGTGAATTGTTTTAGGAAAGATAACAGAGTCTCACATTTAGAAAACACTCTTATGCCTGCATAAAGGGGAAGGAGAGGTGGGGTGATGCATAAAACCAGAGTTTGATATAAGCACAGGGACCGTTTCAAAAACCAACTTTTGAATTGACAACACCGACACCTTCCTCAGTGAAAGAGACTCAAAACCCCATATTTCCCACAGAGGAATATATCTGACTAGTAAGAATCTTAAAACCTATGTATTGATATGTCTCCATAAGGGAATCAAGTGTGTCTAGAGTGGCATAAACATGGCAGCGAGAATCAGCTCAAACCCACTATAAAAAGGAATTTCAAAAGCAAAACCAAAAAACAGGGAAATTCTTTACAATTCCTTCAGGGTGTCTGAGGAAACCTGGAAAGACCCTATCTACAATGACAGCTGGATGTGGCATAAGGCTGGACACTTGGGACTGAGAGGATTGGTGAGATTGGGTGAGCAAATGCAGACCCTTTCAAGCAATAATGCATGGCCCCCATTCCATGGGTCCCAACTCTCCAGGTTCAAGGGAATATTACTACAGCTATAACATGTACAGGAAACCTAGAGAATGGACACACTGTGAATACGAAAGGTTTCTAAAACTCAACGAATAGTCCCTCTCCTGGTGCTCCAGTTTGACTTTCCAACTGCCTTACTATCAATCTCCCAACTTGGAGAGACAGGCCCTTTAACCTCCTGGTTTGCACAGGTTCCCAATTTGGCAGAGGATGGAAGGGACGAGGGAGAACCCATGAGAGAGTAGCTGTTAGGCATTTGGACGGGCACATGTCACTCTAATTTCCCGGCAGGAAGAAGAATTAACCAAAGTCTCAGCCACCCACCGGGAACCAGTATAGGACATGATCCAAAATTTTGGACTTGCGTTCAGCTCACAAAAAACGAGTTGAGAAATGGAGCTCAGGGGCACAGCAATTCACAAACTGGCAGAGTGATAAAGGACAACTATCGTCCAAAAATCTGTTGAGGGAAGTCAACGAGGCGGACTTGAAAGCGAGGCAAAATAGCAGGAAACAGATTTCAAGAGGTACCTTGGAATCGCCTGTAAAGCACAGGAAGAGGGGCACAACATGGACAATGGTGCACTTGGCCAAAAAGGGTGTATGCATTTTCTACTGAATATATTCAGGAGAAAACGCATACGCCCTTTTTGGCCAAGCAAGTAAGCGGGCAATGCAAATCTGCACTACAAAGAAGTATCATTTCCCACCGGTCAAAAGGGACATCCACAAAATGTGTAAAAAGCAGAAAGGCAAGACAGGCCCTGGAGAACTGGGAGCCTTGTTATGCTGATGGGTGGGATGTACATTGCCAACTGCCTCACTGGAGGAGTGCATTGTGTTCCCTAAAACAAGTAAACAACAGAGCTACAGAGCCAAGGCCACTTCCAGTCTAGGGAATATACCTTGGGAAAACTGAAAATCCATTAGAAAGAGCCACCTCCAAATTTAGGGCTGCACTGACTTCAAGAACCTCAACTTGGGTACACCTTAAATATCCCAGGAAATATAAAATTGGTTCAAAACATTGTGGTACTTACGTACGATGGAATATCCCTCAGCCATGAAATCAATGTCATAAGACCAGTAGCAGCAAAGTGAGTGGATTCAGGTACTATGATTCTAAGTGAAATAAGTCACACAGAAAAAGAAATTTATCATAAGATATCACTTATGAAGATCCTGTAAACATGGCTACACGTGAACTGAGTTAGGAAAGGGAACAGAGTCTCACATTTAGAAAACACTCTTATGCCTGCATAAAGGGGAAGGAGAGGTGGGGTGATGCATAAAACCAGAGTTTGATATAAGCACAGGGACCGTTTCAAAAACCAACTTTGGAATTGACAAGACCGACACCTTCCTCAGTGAAAGAGACTCAAAACCCCATATTTCCCGCAGAGGAATATATCTGACTAGTAAGAATCTTAAAACCTATGTATTGATATGTCTCCATAAGGGAATCAAGTGTGTCTAGAGTGGCATAAACATGGCAGCGAGAATCAGCTCAAACCCACTATAAAAAGGAATTTCAAAAGCAAAACCAAAAAACAGGGAAAGTCTTTACAATTCCTTCAGGGTGTCTGAGGAAACCTGGAAAGACCCTATCTACAATGACAGCTGGATGTGGCATAAGGCTGGACACTTGGGACTGAGAGGATTGGTGAGATTGGGTGAGCAAATGCAGACCCTTTCAAGCAATAATGCATGGCCCCCATTCCATGGGTCCCAACTCTCCAGGTTCAAGGGAATATTACTACAGCTATAACATGTACAGGAAACCTAGAGAATGGACACACTGTGAATATGAAAGGTTTCTAAAACTCAACGAATAGTCCCTCTCCTGGTGCTCCAGTTTGACTTTCCAACTGCCTTACTATCAATCTCCCAACTTGGAGAGACAGGCCCTTTAACCTCCTGGTTTGCACAGGTTCCCAATTTGGCAGAGGATGGAAGGGACGAGGGAGAACCCATGAGAGAGTAGCTGTTAGGCATTTGGACGGGCACATGTCACTCTAATTTCCCGGCAGGAAGAAGAATTAACCAAAGTCTCAGCCACCCACCGGGAACCAGTATAGGACATGATCCAAAATTTTGGACTTGCGTTCAGCTCACAAAAAACGAGTTGAGAAATGGAGCTCAGGGGCACAGCAATTCACAAACTGGCAGAGTGATAAAGGACAACTATCGTCCAAAAATCTGTTGAGGGAAGTCAACGAGGCGGACTTGAAAGCGAGGCAAAATAGCAGGAAACAGATTTCAAGAGGTACCTTGGAATCGCCTGTAAAGCACAGGAAAAGGGGCACAACATGGACAATGGTGCACTTGGCCAAAAAGGGCGTATGCGTTTTCTCCTGAATATATTCAGGAGAAAACGCATACGCCCTTTTTGGCCAAGCAAGTAAGCGGGCAATGCAAATCTGCACTACAAAGAAGTATCACTTCCCACCGGTCAAAAGGGACATCCACAAAATGTGTAAAAACCAGAAAGGCAAGACAGGCCCTGGAGAACTGGGAGCCTTGTTATGCTGATGGGCGGGATGTAAATTGCCAACTGCCTCACTGGAGGAGTGCATTGTGTTCCCTAAAACAAGTAAACAACAGAGCTACAGAGCCAAGGCCACTTCCAGTCTAGGGAATATACCTTGGGAAAACTGAAAATCAATAAGAAAGAGCCACCTCCAAATTTAGGGCTGCACTGACTACAAGAACCTCAACTTGGGTACACCTTAAATATCCCAGGAAATATAAAAATGGTTCAAAACATTGTGGTACTTACGTACGATGGAATACCCCTCAGCCATGAAATCAATGTCATAAGACCAGTAGCAGCAAAGTGAGTGGATTCAGGTACGATGATTCTAAGTGAAATAATTCACACAGAAAAAGAAACTTATCATAAGATATCACTTATGAAGATCCTGTAAACATGGCTACACGTGAACTGAGTTAGGAAAGAGAACAGAGTCTCACATTTAGAAAACACTCTTATGCCTGCAAAAAGGGGAAGGAGAGGTGGGGTGATGCATAAAACCAGAGTTTGATATAAGCACAGGGACCGTTTCAAAAACCAACTTTGGAATAGACAAGACCTACACCTTCCTCAGTGAAAGAGACTCAAAACCCCATATTTCCCACAGAGGAATATATCTGACTAGTAAGAATCTTAAAACCTATGTATTGATATGTCTCCATAAGGGAATCAAGTGTGTCTAGAGTGGCATAAACATGGCAGCGAGAATCAGCTCAAACCAACTATAAAAAGGAATTTCAAAAGCAAAACCAAAAAACAGGGAAATTCTTTACAATTCCTTCAGGGTGTCTGAGGAAACCTGGAAAGACCCTATCTACAATGACAGCTGGATGTGGCATAAGGCTGGACACTTGGGACTGAGAGGATTGGTGAGATTGGGTGAGCAAATGCAGACCCTTTCAAGCAATAATGCATGGCCCCCATTCCATGGGTCCCAACTCTCCAGGTTCAAGGGAATATTACTACAGCTATAACATATACAGGAAACCTGGAGAATGGACACACTGTGAATACGAAAGGTTTCTAAAACTCAACGAATAGTCCCTCTCCTGGTGCTCCAGTTTGACTTTCCAACTGCCTTACTATTAATCTCCCAACTTGGAGAGACAGGCCCTTTAACCTCCTGGTTTGCACAGGTTCCCAATTTGGCAGAGGATGGAAGGGACGAGAGAGAACCCATGAGAGAGTAGCTGTTAGGCATTTGGACAGGCACATGTCACTATAATTTCCCGGCAGGAAGAAGAATTAACCAAAGTCTCAGCCACCCACCGGGAACCAGTATAGGACATGATCCAAAATTTTGGACTTGCGTTCAGCTCACAAAAAACGAGGTGAGAAATGGAGCTCAGGGGCACAGCAATTCACAAACTGGCAGAGTGATAAAGGACAACTATCGTCCAAAAATCTGTTGAGGGAAGTCAACGAGGCGGACTTGAAAGCGAGGCAAAATAGCAGGAAACAGATTTCAAGAGGTACGTTGGAATCGCCTGTAAAGCACAGGAAGAGGGGCACAACTTGGACAATGGTGCACTTGGCCAAAAAGGGCGTATGCGTTTTCTCCTGAATATATTCAGGAGAAAACGCATACGCCCTTTTTGGCCAAGCAAGCAAGCGGGCAATGCAAATCTGCACTACAAAGAAGTATCACTTCCCACCGGTCAAAAGGGACATCCACAAAATGTGTAAAAACCAGAAAGGCAAGACAGGCCCTGGAGAACTGGGAGCCTTGTTATGCTGATGGGCGGGATGTAAATTGCCAACTGACTCACTGGAGGAGTGCATTGTGTTCCCTAAAACAAGTAAACAACAGAGCTACAGAGCCAAGGCCACTTCCAGTCTAGGGAATATACCTTGGGAAAACTGAAAATCAATAAGAAAGAGCCACCTCCAAATTTAGGGCTGCACTGACTACAAGAACCTCAACTTGGGTACACCTTAAATATCCCAGGAAATATAAAAATGGTTCAAAACATTGTTGTACTTACGTACGATGGAATATCCCTCAGCCATGAAATCAATGTCATAAGACCAGTAGCAGCAAAGTGAGTGGATTCAGGTACGATGATTCTAAGTGAAATAAGTCACACAGAAAAAGAAACTTATCATAAGATATCACTTATGAAGATCCTGTAAACATGGCTACATGTGAACTGAGTTAGGAAAGAGAACAGAGTCTCACATTTAGAAAACACTCTTATGCCTGCAAAAAGGGGAAGGAGAGGTGGGGTGATGCATAAAACCAGAGTTTGATATAAGCACAGGGACCGTTTCAAAAACCAACTTTGGAATAGACAAGACCTACACCTTCCTCAGTGAAAGAGACTCAAAACCCCATATTTCCCACAGAGGAATATATCTGACTAGTAAGAATCTTAAAACCTATGTATTGATATGTCTCCATAAGGGAATCAAGTGTGTCTAGAGTGGCATAAACATGGCAGCGAGAATCAGCTCAAACCAACTATAAAAAGGAATTTCAAAAGCAAAACCAAAAAACAGGGAAATTCTTTACAATTCCTTCAGGGTGTCTGAGAAAACCTGGAAAGACCCTATCTACAATGACAGCTGGATGTGGCATAAGGCTGGACACTTGGGACTGAGAGGATTGGTGAGATTGGGTGAGCGAATGCAGACCCTTTCAAGCAATAATGCATGGCCCCCATTCCATGGGTCCCAACTCTCCAGGTTCAAGGGAATATTACTACAGCTATAACATGTACAGGAAACCTGGAGAATGGACACACTGTGAATACGAAAGGTTTCTAAAACTCAACGAATAGTCCCTCTCCTGGTGCTCCAGTTTGACTTTCCAACTGCCTTACTATTAATCTCCCAACTTGGAGAGACAGGCCCTTTAACCTCCTGGTTTGCACAGGTTCCCAATTTGGCAGAGGATGGAAGGGACGAGAGAGAACCCATGAGAGAGTAGCTGTTAGGCATTTGGACGGGCACATGTCACTCTAATTTCCCGGCAGGAAGAAGAATTAACCAAAGTCTCAGCCACCCAACAGGAACCAGTATAGGACATGATCCAAAATTTTGGACTTGCGTTCAGCTCACAAAAAACGAGTTGAGAAATGGAGCTCAGGGGCACAGCAATTCACAAACTGGCAGAGTGATAAAGGACAACTATCGTCCAAAAATCTGTTGAGGGAAGTCAACGAGGCGGACTTGAAAGTGAGGCAAAATAGCAGGAAACAGATTTCAAGAGGTACCTTGGAATCGCCTGTAAAGCACAGGAAGAGGGGCACAACTTGGACAATGGTGCACTTGGCCAAAAAGGGCGTATGCGTTTTCTCCTGAATATATTCAGGAGAAAACGCATACGCCCTTTTTGGCCAAGCAAGCAAGCGGGCAATGCAAATCTGCACTACAAAGAAGTATCACTTCCCACCGGTCAAAAGGGACATCCACAAAATGTGTAAAAACCAGAAAGGCAAGACAGGCCCTGGAGAACTGGGAGCCTTGTTATGCTGATGGGCGGGATGTAAATTGCCAACTGCCTCACTGGAGGAGTGCATTGTGTTCCCTAAAACAAGTAAACAACAGAGCTACAGAGCCAAGGCCACTTCCAGTCTAGGGAATATACCTTGGGAAAACTGAAAATCAATAAGAAAGAGCCACCTCCAAATTTAGGGCTGCACTGACTACAAGAACCTCAACTTGGGTACACCTTAAATATCCCAGGAAATATAAAAATGATTCAAAACATTGTGGTACTTACGTACGATGGAATATCCCTCAGCCATGAAATCAATGTCATAAGACCAGTAGCAGCAAAGTGAGTGGATTCAGGTACGATGATTCTAAGTGAAATAAGTCACACAGAAAAAGAAACTTATCATAAGATATCACTTATGAAGATCCTGTAAACATGGTTACAGGTGAATTGTTTTAGGAAAGATAACAGAGTCTCACATTTAGAAAACACTCTTATGCCTGCATAAAGGGGAAGGAGAGGTGGGGTGATGCATAAAACCAGAGTTTGATATAAGCACAGGGACCGTTTCAAAAACCAACTTTTGAATTGACAACACCGACACCTTCCTCAGTGAAAGAGACTCAAAACCCCATATTTCCCACAGAGGAATATATCTGACTAGTAAGAATCTTAAAACCTATGTATTGATATGTCTCCATAAGGGAATCAAGTGTGTCTAGAGTGGCATAAACATGGCAGCGAGAATCAGCTCAAACCCACTATAAAAAGGAATTTCAAAAGCAAAACCAAAAAACAGGGAAATTCTTTACAATTCCTTCAGGGTGTCTGAGGAAACCTGGAAAGACCCTATCTACAATGACAGCTGGATGTGGCATAAGGCTGGACACTTGGGACTGAGAGGATTGGTGAGATTGGGTGAGCAAATGCAGACCCTTTCAAGCAATAATGCATGGCCCCCATTCCATGGGTCCCAACTCTCCAGGTTCAAGGGAATATTACTACAGCTATAACATGTACAGGAAACCTAGAGAATGGACACACTGTGAATACGAAAGGTTTCTAAAACTCAACGAATAGTCCCTCTCCTGGTGCTCCAGTTTGACTTTCCAACTGCCTTACTATCAATCTCCCAACTTGGAGAGACAGGCCCTTTAACCTCCTGGTTTGCACAGGTTCCCAATTTGGCAGAGGATGGAAGGGACGAGGGAGAACCCATGAGAGAGTAGCTGTTAGGCATTTGGACGGGCACATGTCACTCTAATTTCCCGGCAGGAAGAAGAATTAACCAAAGTCTCAGCCACCCACCGGGAACCAGTATAGGACATGATCCAAAATTTTGGACTTGCGTTCAGCTCACAAAAAACGAGTTGAGAAATGGAGCTCAGGGGCACAGCAATTCACAAACTGGCAGAGTGATAAAGGACAACTATCGTCCAAAAATCTGTTGAGGGAAGTCAACGAGGCGGACTTGAAAGCGAGGCAAAATAGCAGGAAACAGATTTCAAGAGGTACCTTGGAATCGCCTGTAAAGCACAGGAAGAGGGGCACAACTTGGACAATGGTGCACTTGGCCAAAAAGGGCGTATGCGTTTTCTCCTGAATATATACAGGAGAAAACGCATACGCCCTTTTTGGCCAAGCAAGCAAGCGGGCAATGCAAATCTGCACTACAAAGAAGTATCACTTCCCACTGGTCATAAGGGACATCCACAAAATGTGTAAAAACCAGAAAGGCAAGACAGGCCCTGGAGAACTGGGAGCCTTGTTATGCTGATGGGCGGGATGTAAATTGCCAACTGCCTCACTGGAGGATTGCATTGTGTTCCCTAAAACAAGTAAACAACAGAGCTACAGAGCCAAGGCCACTTCCAGTCTAGGGAATATACCTTGGGAAAACTGAAAATCAATAAGAAAGAGCCACCTCCAAATTTAGGGCTGCACTGACTACAAGAACCTCAACTTGGGTACACCTTAAATATCCCAGGAAATATAAAAATGGTTCAAAACATTGTGGTACTTACGTACGATGGAATATCCCTCAGCCATGAAATCAATGTCTTAAGACCAGTAGCAGCAAAGTGAGTGGATTCAGGTACGATGATTCTAAGTGAAATAAGTCACACAGAAAAAGAAACTTATCATAAGATATCACTTATGAAGATCCTGTAAACATGGCTACACGTGAATTGAGTTAGGAAAGAGAACAGAGTCTCACATTTAGAAAACACTCTTATGCCTGCATAAAGGGGAAGGAGAGGTGGGGTGATGCATAAAACCAGAGTTTGATATAAGCACAGGGACCGTTTCAAAAACCAACTTTGGAATTGACAAGACCGACACCTTCCTCAGTGAAAGAGACTCAAAACCCCATATTTCCCACAGAGGAATATATCTGACTAGTAAGAATCTTAAAACCTATGTATTGATATGTCTCCATAAGGGAATCAAGTGTGTCTAGAGTGGCATAAACATGGCAGCGAGAATCAGCTCAAACACACTATAAAAAGGAATTTCAAAAGCAAAACCAAAAAACAGGGAAATTCTTTACAATTCCTTCAGGGTGTCTGAGGAAACCTGGAAAGACCCTATCTACAATGACAGCTGGATGTGGCATAAGGCTGGACACTTGGGACTGAGAGGATTTGTGAGATTGGGTGAGCAAATGCAGACCCTTTCAAGCAATAATGCATGGCCCCCATTCCATGGGTCCCAACTCTCCAGGTTCAAGGGAATATTACTACAGCTATAACATGTACAGGAAACCTAGAGAATGGACACACTGTGAATACGAAAGGTTTCTAAAACTCAACGAATAGTCCCTCTCCTGGTGCTCCAGTTTGACTTTCCAACTGCCTTACTATCAATCTCCCAACTTGGAGAGACAGGCCCTTTAACCTCCTGGTTTGCACAGGTTCCCAATTTGGCAGAGGATGGAAGGGACGAGGGAGAACCCATGAGAGAGTAGCTGTTAGGCATTTGGACGGGCACATGTCACTCTAATTTCCCGGCAGGAAGAAGAATTAACCAGAGTCTCAGCCACCCACCGGGAACCAGTATAGGACATGATCCAAAATTTTGGACTTGTGTTCAGCTCACAAAAAACGAGTTGAGAAATGGAGCTCAGGGGCACAGCAATTCACAAACTGGCAGAGTGATAAAGGACAACTATCGTCCAAAAATCTGATGAGGGAAGTCAACGAGGCGGACTTGAAAGCGAGGCAAAATAGCAGGAAACAGATTTCAAGAGGTACGTTGGAATCGCCTGTAAAGCACAGGAAGAGGGGCACAACTTGGACAATGGTGCACTTGGCCAAAAAGGGCGTATGCGTTTTCTCCTGAATATATTCAGGAGAAAACGCATACGCCCTTTTTGGCCAAGCAAGCAAGCGGGCAATGCAAATCTGCACTACAAAGAAGTATCACTTCCCACCGGTCAAAAGGGACATCCACAAAATGTGTAAAAACCAGAAAGGCAAGACAGGCCCTGGAGAACTGGGAGCCTTGTTATGCTGATGGGCGGGATGTAAATTGCCAACTGCCTCACTGGAGGAGTGCATTGTGTTCCCTAAAACAAGTAAACAACAGAGCTACAGAGCCAAGGCCACTTACAGTCTAGGGAATATACCTTGGGAAAACTGAAAATCAATAAGAAAGAGCCACCTCCAAATTTAGGGCTGCACTGACTACATAACCTCAACTTGGGTACACCTTAAATATCCCAGGAAATATAAAAATGGTTCAAAACATGGTGGTACTTACGTACGATGGAATATCCCTCAGCCATGAAATCAATGTCTTAAGACCAGTAGCAGCAAAGTGAGTGGATTCAGGTACGATGATTCTAAGTGAAATAAGTCACACAGAAAAAGAAACTTATCATAAGATATCACTTATGAAGATCCTGTAAACATGGCTACACGTGAATTGAGTTAGGAAAGAGAACAGAGTCTCACATTTAGAAAAGACTCTTATGCCTGCATAAAGGGGAAGGAGAGGTGGGGTGATGCATAAAACCAGAGTTTGATATAAGCACAGGGACCGTTTCAAAAACCAACTTTGGAATTGACAAGACCGACACCTTCCTCAGTGAAAGAGACTCAAAACCCCATATTTCCCACAGAGGAATATATCTGACTAGTAAGAATCTTAAAACCTATGTATTGATATGTCTCCATAAGGGAATCAAGTGTGTCTAGAGTGGCATAAACATGGCAGCGAGTATCAGCTCAAACCCACTATAAAAAGGAATTTCAAAAGCAAAACCAAAAAACAGGGAAATTCTTTACAATTCCTTCAGGGTGTCTGAGGAAACCTGGAAAGACCCTATCTACAATGACAGCTGGATGTGGCATAAGGCTGGACACTTGGGACTGAGAGGATTGTTGAGATTGGGTGAGCGAATGCAGACCCTTTCAAGCAATAATGCATGGCCCCCATTCCATGGGTCCCAACTCTCCAGGTTCAAGGGAATATTACTACAGCTATAACATGTACAGGAAACCTAGAGAATGGACACACTGTGAATACGAAAGGTTTCTAAAACTCAATGAATAGTCCCTCTCCTGGTGCTCCAGTTTGACTTTCCAACTGCCTTACTATCAATCTCCCAACTTGGAGAGACAGGCCCTTTAACCTCCTGGTTTGCACAGGTTCCCAATTTGGCAGAGGATGGAAGGGACGAGGGAGAACCCATGAGAGAGTAGCTGTTAGGCATTTGGACGGGCACATGTCACTCTAATTTCCCGGCAGGAAGAAGAATTAACCAAAGTCTCAGCCACCCACCGGGAACCAGTATAGGACATGATCCAAAATTTTGGACTTGCGTTCAGCTCACAAAAAACGAGTTGAGAAATGGAGCTCAGGGGCACAGCAATTCACAAACTGGCAGAGTGATAAAGGACAACTATCGTCCAAAAATCTGTTGAGGGAAGTCAACGAGGCGGACTTGAAAGCGAGGCAAAATAGCAGGAAACAGATTTCAAGAGGTACGTTGGAATCGCCTGTAAAGCACAGGAAGAGGGGCACAACTTGGACAATGGTGCACTTGGCCAAAAAGGGCGTATGCGTTTTCTCCTGAATATATTCAGGAGAAAACGCATACGCCCTTTTTGGCCAAGCAAGCAAGCGGGCAATGCAAATCTGCACTACAAAGAAGTATCACTTCCCACCGGTCAAAAGGGACATCCACAAAATGTGTAAAAACCAGAAAGGCAAGACAGGCCCTGGAGAACTGGGAGCCTTGTTATGCTGATGGGCGGGATGTAAACTGCCAACTGCCTCACTGGAGGAGTGCATTGTGTTCCCTAAAACAAGTAAACAACAGAGCTACAGAGCCAAGGCCACTTCCAGTCTAGGGAATATACCTTGGGAAAACTGAAAATCAATAAGAAAGAGCCACCTCCAAATTTAGGGCTGCACTGACTACAAGAACCTCAACTTGGGTACACCTTAAATATCCCAGGAAATATAAAAATGGTTCAAAACATTGTGGTACTTACGTACGATGGAATATCCCTCAGCGAAGAAATCAATGTCATAAGACCAGTAGCAGCAAAGTGAGTGGATTCAGGTACGATGATTCTAAGTGAAATAAGTTACACAGAAAAAGAAACTTATCATAAGATATCACTTATGAAGATCCTGTAAACATGGCTACACGTGAACTGAGTTAGGAAAGAGAACAGAGTCTCACATTTAGAAAACACTCTTATGCCTGCATAAAGGGGAAGGAGAGGTGGGGTGATGCATAAAACGAGAGTTTGATATAAGCACAGGGACCGTTCCAAAAACCAACTTTGGAATAGACAAGACCTACACCTTCCTCAGTGAAAGAGACTCAAAACCCCATATTTCCCGCAGAGGAATATATTAGACTAGTAAGAATCTTAAAACCTATGTATTGATATGACTCCATAAGGGAATCAAGTGTGTCTAGAGTGGCATAAACATGGCAGCGAGAATCAGCTCAAACCCACTATAAAAAGGAATTTCAAAAGCAAAACCAAAAAACAGGGAAATTCTTTACAATTCCTTCAGGGTGTCTGAGGAAACCTGGAAAGACCCTATCTACAATGACAGCTGGATGTGGCATAAGGCTGGACACTTGGGACTGAGAGGATTGGTGAGATTGGGTGAGCAAATGCAGACCCTTTCAAGCAATAATGCATGGCCCCCATTCCATGGGTCCCAACTCTCCAGGTTCAAGGGAATATTACTACAGCTATAACATGTACAGGAAACCTAGAGAATGGACACACTGTGAATACGAAAGGTTTCTAAAACTCAACGAATAGTCCCTCTCCTGGTGCTCCAGTTTGACTTTCCAACTGCCTTACTATCAATCTCCCAACTTGGAGAGACAGGCCCTTTAAGCTCCTGGTTTGCACAGGTTCCCAATTTGGCAGAGGATGGAAGGGACGAGGGAGAACCCATGAGACAGTAGCTGTTAGGCATTTGGACGGGCACATGTCACTCTAATTTCCCGGCAGGAAGAAGAATTAACCAAAGTCTCAGCCATCCACCGGGAACAGGTATAGGACATGATCCAAAATTTTGGACTTGCGTTCAGCTCACAAAAAAAGAGTTGAGAAATGGAGCTCAGGGGCACAGCAATTCACAAACTGGCAGAGTGATAAAGGACAACTATCGTCCAAAAATCTGTTGAGGGAAGTCAACGAGGCGGACTTGAAAGTGAGGCAAAATAGCAGGAAACAGATTTCAAGAGGTACGTTGGAATCGCCTCTAAAGCACAGGAAGACGGGCACAACTTGGACAATGGTGCACTTGGCCAAAAAGGGCGTATGCGTTTTCTCCTGAATATATTCAGGGGAACACGCATACGCCCTTTTTGGCCAAGCAAGCAAGCGGGCAATGCAAATCTGCACTACAAAGAAGTATCATTTCCCACCGGTCAAAAGGGACATCCACAAAATGTGTAAAAACCAGAAAGGAAAGACAGGCCCTGAGGAACTGGGAGCCTTGTTATGCTGATGGGTGGGATGTAAATTGCCAACTGCCTCACTGGAGGAGTGCATTGTGTTCCCTAAAACAAGTAAACAACAGAGCTACAGAGCCAAGGCCACTTCCAGTCTAGGGAATATACCTTGGGAAACCTGAAAATCAATAAGAAAGAGCCACCTCCAAATTTAGGGCTCCACTGACTACAAGAACCTCAACTTGGGTACACCTTAAATATCCCAGGAAATATAAAAATGGTTCAAAACATTGTGGTACTTACGTACGATGGAATATCCCTCAGCCATGAAATCAATGTCATAAGACCAGTAGCAACAAAGTGAGTGGATTCAGGTACGATGATTCTAAGTGAAATAAGTCACACAGAAAAAGAAACTTATCATAAGATATCACTTATGAAGATCCTGTAAACATGGTTACAGGTGAATTGTTTTAGGAAAGATAACAGAGTCTCACATTTAGAAAACACTCTTATGCCTGCATAAAGGGGAAGGAGAGGTGGGGTGATGCATAAAACCAGAGTTTGATATAAGCACAAGGACCGTTTCAAAAACCAACTTTTGAATTGACAACACCGACACCTTCCTCAGTGAAAGAGACTCAAAACCCCATATTTCCCACAGAGGAATATATCTGACTAGTAAGAATCTTAAAACCTATGTATTGATATGTCTCCATAAGGGAATCAAGTGTGTCTAGAGTGGCATAAACATGGCAGCGAGAATCAGCTCAAACCCACTATAAAAAGGAATTTCAAAAGCAAAACCAAAAAACAGGGAAATTCTTTACAATTCCTTCAGGGTGTCTGAGGAAACCTGGAAAGACCCTATCTACAATGACAGCTGGATGTGGCATAAGGCTGGACACTTGGGACTGAGAGGATTGGTGAGATTGGGTGAGCAAATGCAGACCCTTTCAAGCAATAATGCATGGCCCCCATTCCATGGGTCCCAACTCTCCAGGTTCAAGGGAATATTACTACAGCTATAACATGTACAGGAAACCTAGAGAATGGACACACTGTGAATACGAAAGGTTTCTAAAACTCAACGAATAGTCCCTCTCCTGGTGCTCCAGTTTGACTTTCCAACTGCCTTACTATCAATCTCCCAACTTGGAGAGACAGGCCCTTTAACCTCCTGGTTTGCACAGGTTCCCAATTTGGCAGAGGATGGAAGGGACGAGGGAGAACCCATGAGAGAGTAGCTGTTAGGCATTTGGACGGGCACATGTCACTCTAATTTCCCGGCAGGAAGAAGAATTAACCAAAGTCTCAGCCACCCACCGGGAACCAGTATAGGACATGATCCAAAATTTTGGACTTGCGTTCAGCTCACAAAAAACGAGTTGAGAAATGGAGCTCAGGGGCACAGCAATTCACAAACTGGCAGAGTGATAAAGGACAACTATCGTCCAAAAATCTGTTGAGGGAAGTCAACGAGGCGGACTTGAAAGCGAGGCAAAATAGCAGGAAACAGATTTCAAGAGGTACCTTGGAATCGCCTGTAAAGCACAGGAAGAGGGGCACAACTTGGACAATGGTGCACTTGGCCAAAAAGGGCGTATGCGTTTTCTCCTGAATATATACAGGAGAAAACGCATACGCCCTTTTTGGCCAAGCAAGCAAGCGGGCAATGCAAATCTGCACTACAAAGAAGTATCACTTCCCACCGGTCATAAGGGACATCCACAAAATGTGTAAAAACCAGAAAGGCAAGACAGGCCCTGGAGAACTGGGAGCCTTGTTATGCTGATGGGCGGGATGTAAACTGCCAACTGCCTCACTGGAGGAGTGCATTGTGTTCCCTAAAACAAGTAAACAACAGAGCTACAGAGCCAAGGCCACTTCCAGTCTAGGGAATATACCTTGGGAAAACTGAAAATCAATAAGAAAGAGCCACCTCCAAATTTAGGGCTGCACTGACAACAAGAGCCTCAACTTGGGTACACCTTAAATATCCCAGGAAATATAAAAATGGTTCAAAACATTGTGGTACTTACGTACGATGGAATATCCCTCAGCCATGAAATCAATGTCATAAGACCAGTAGCAGCAAAGTGAGTGGATTCAGGTACGATGATTCTAAGTGAAATAAGTCACACAGAAAAAGAAACTTATCATAAGATATCACTTATGAAGATCCTGTAAACATGGCTACACGTGAACTGAGTTAGGAAAGAGAACAGAGTCTCACATTTAGAAAACACTCTTATGCCTGCATAAAGGGGAAGGAGAGGTGGGGTGATGCATAAAACCAGAGTTTGATATAAGCACAGGGACCGTTTCAAAAACCAACTTTGGAATTGACAAGACCGACACCTTCCTCAGTGAAAGAGACTCAAAACCCCATATTTCCCACAGAGGAATATATCTGACTAGTAAGAATCTTAAAACCTATGTATTGATATGTCTCCATAAGAGAATCAAGTGTGTCTAGAGTGGCATAAACATGGCAGCGAGAATCAGCTCAAACCCACTATAAAATGGAATTTCAAAAGCAAAACCAAAAAACAGGGAAATTCTTTACAATTCCTTCAGGGTGTCTGAGGAAACCTGGAAAGACCCTATCTACAATGACAGCTGGATGTGGCATAAGGCTGGACACTTGGGACTGAGAGGATTGGTGAGATTGGGTGAGCGAATGCAGACCCTTTCAAGCAATAATGCATGGCCCCCATTCCATGGGTCCCAACTCTCCATGTTCAAGGGAATATTACTACAGCTATAACATGTACAGGAAACCTAGAGAATGGACACACTGTGAATACGAAAGGTTTCTAAAACTCAACGAATAGTCCCTCTCCTGGTGCTCCAGTTTGACTTTCCAACTGCCTTACTATCAATCTCCCAACTTGGAGAGACAGGCCCTTTAACCTCCTGGTTTGCACAGGTTCCCAATTTGGCAGAGGATGGAAGGGACGAGAGAAAACCCATGAGAGAGTAGCTGTTAGGCATTTGGACGGGCACATGTCACTCTAAATTCCTGGCAGGAAGAAGAATTAACCAAAGTCTCAGCCACCAACCGGGAACCAGTATAGGAAATGATCCAAAATTTTGGACTTGCGTTCAGCTCCCAAAAAACGAGTTGAGAAATGGAGCTCAGGGGCACAGCAATTCACAAACTGGCAGAGTGATAAAGGACAACTATCGTCCAAAAATCTGTTGAGGGAAGTCAACGAGGCGGACTTGAAAGCGAGGCAAAATAGCAGGAAACAGATTTCAAGAGGTACCTTGGAATCGCCTGTAAAGCACAGGAAGAGGGGCACAACTTGGACAATGGTGCACTTGGCCAAAAAGGGCGTATGCGTTTTCTCCTGAATATATTCAGGAGAAAACGCATACGCCCTTTTTGGCCAAGCAAGCAAGCGAGCAATGCAAATCTGCACTACAAAGAAGTATCACTTCCCACCGGTCAAAAGGGACATCCACAAAATGTGTAAAAACCAGAAAGGCAAGACAGGCCCTGGAGAACTGGGAGCCTTGTTATGCTGATGGGCGGGATGTAAGTTACCAACTGCCTCACTGGAGGAGTGCATTGTGTTCCCTAAAACAAGTAAACAACAGAGCTACAGAGCCAAGGCCACTTCCAGTCTAGGGAATATACCTTGGGAAAACTGAAAATCAATAAGAAAGAGCCACCTCCAAATTTAGGGCTGCACTGGCTACAAGAACCTCAACTTGGGTACACCTTAAATATCCCAGGAAATATAAAAATGGTTCAAAACATTGTGGTACTTACGTACGATGGAATATCCCTCAGCCATGTAATCAATGATATAAGACCAGTAGCAACAAAGTGAGTGGATTCAGGTACGATGATTCTAAGTGAAATAAGTCACACCGAAAAAGAAACTTATCATAAGATATCACTTATGAAGATCCTGTAAACATGGCTACACGTGAACTGAGTTAGGAAAGAGAACAGAGTCTCACATTTAGAAAACACTCTTATGCCTGCATAAAGGGGAAGGAGAGGTGGGGTGATGCATAAAACCAGAGTTTGATATAAGCACAGGGACCGTTTCAAAAACCAACTTTGGAATAGACAAGACCTACACCTTCCTCAGTGAAAGAGACTCAAAACCCCATATTTCCCACAGAGGAATATATCTGACTAGTAAGAATCTTAAAACCTATGTATTGATATGTCTCCATAAGGGAATCAAGTGTGTCTAGAGTGGCATAAACATGGCAGCGAGAATCAGCTCAAACCCACTATAAAAAGGAATTTCAAAAGCAAAACCAAAAAACAGGGAAATTCTTTACAATTCCTTCAGGGTGTCTGAGGAAACCTGGAAAGACCCTATCTACAATGACAGCTGGATGTGGCATAAGGCTGGACACTTGGGACTGAGAGGATTGGTGAGATTGGGTGAGCAAATGCAGACCCTTTCAAGCAATAATCCATGGCCCCCATTCCATGGGTCCCAACTCTCCAGGTTCAAGGGAATATTACTACAGCTATAACATGTACAGGAAACCTAGAGAATGGACACACTGTGAATACGAAAGGTTTCTAAAACTCAAAGAATAGTCCCTCTCCTGGTGCTCCAGTTTGACTTTCCAACTGCCTTACTATCAATCTCCCAACTTGGAGAGACAGGCCCTTTAACCTCCTGGTTTGCACAGGTTCCCAATTTGGAAGAGGATGGAACGGACGAGGGAGAACCCATGAGAGAGTAGCTGTTAGGCATTTGGACGGGCACATGTCACTCTAATTTCCCGGCAGGAAGAAGAATTAACCAAAGTCTCAGCCACCCACCGGGAACCAGTATAGGACATGATCCAAAATTTTGGACTTGCGTTCAGCTCACAAAAAACGAGTTGAGAAATGGAGCTCAGGGGCACAGCAATTCACAAACTGGCAGAGTGATAAAGGACAACTATTGTCCAAATATCTGTTGAGGGAAGTCAACGAGGCGGACTTGAAAGTGAGGCAAAATAGCAGGAAACAGATTTCAAGAGGTACCTTGGAATCGCCTGTAAAGCACAGGAAGAGGGGCACAACTTGGACAATGGTGCACTTGGCCAAAAAGGGCGTATGCGTTTTCTCCTGAATATATTCAGGAGAAAACGCATACGCCCTTTTTGGCCAAGCAAGCAAGCGGGCAATGCAAATCTGCACTACAAAGAAGTATCACTTCCCACCGGTCAAAAGGGACATCCACAAAATATGTAAAAACCAGAAAGGCAAGACAGGCCCTGGAGAACTGGGAGCCTTGTTATGCTGATGGGCGGGATGTAAATTGGCAACTGCCTCACTGGAGGAGTGCATTGTGTTCCCTAAAACAAGTAAACAACAGAGCTACAGAGCCAAGGCCACTTCCAGTCTAGGGAATATACCTTGGGAAAACTGAAAATCAATAAGAAAGTGCCACCTCCAAATTTAGGGCTGCACTGACTACAAGAACCTCAACTTGGGTACACCTTAAATATCCCAGGAAATATAAAAACGGTTCAAAACATTGTGGTACTTACGTATGATGGAATATCCCTCAGCCATGAAATCAATGTCATAAGACCAGTAGCAGCAAAGTGAGTGGATTCAGGTACGATGATTCTAAGTGAAATAAGTCACACAGAAAAAGAAACTTATCATAAGATATCACTTATGAAGATTCTGTAAACATGGCTACACGTGAACTGAGTTAGGAAAGAGAACAGAGTCTCACATTTAGAAAACACTCTTATGCCTGCATAAAGGGGATGGAGAGGTCGGGTGATGCATAAAACCAGAGTTTGATATAAGCACAGGGACCGTTCCAAAAACCAACTTTGGAATAGACAAGACCTACACCTTCCTCAGTGAAAGAGACTCAAAACCCCATATTTCCCACAGAGGAATATATCTGACTAGTAAGAATCTTAAAACCTATGTATTGATATGACTCCATAAGGGAATCAAGTGTGTCTAGAGTGGCATAAACATGGCAGCGAGAATCAGCTCAAACCCACTATAAAAAGGAATTTCAAAAGCAAAACCAAAAAACAGGGAAATTCTTTACAATTCCTTCAGGGTGTCTGAGGAAACCTGGAAAGACCCTATCTACAATGACAGCTGGATGTGGCATAAGGCTGGACACTTGGGACTGAGAGGATTGGTGAGATTGGGTGAGCAAATGCAGACCCTTTCAAGCAATAATGCATGGCCCCCATTCCATGGGTCCCAACTCTCCAGGTTCAAGGGAATATTACTACAGCTATAACATGTACAGGAAACCTAGAGAATGGACACACTGTGAATACGAAAGGTTTCTAAAACTCAACGAATAGTCCCTCTCCTGGTGCTCCAGTTTGACTTTCCAACTGCCTTACTATCAATCTCCCAACTTGGAGAGACAGGCCCTTTAACCTCCTGGTTTGCACAGGTTCCCAATTTGGCAGAGGATGGAACGGACGAGGGAGAACCCATGAGAGAGTAGCTGTTAGGCATTTGGACGGGCACATGTCACTCTAATTTCCCGGCAGGAAGAAGAATTAACCAAAGTCTCAGCCACCCACCGGGAACCAGTATAGGACATGATCCAAAATTTTGGACTTGCGTTCAGCTCACAAAAAACGAGTTGAGAAATGGAGCTCAGGGGCACAGCAATTCACAAACTGGCAGAGTGATAAAGGACAACTATCGTCCAAAAATCTGTTGAGGGAAGTCAACGAGGCGGACTTGAAAGTGAGGCAAAATAGCAGGAAACAGATTTCAAGAGGTACCTTGGAATCGCCTGTAAAGCACAGGAAGAGGGGCACAACTTGGACAATGGTGCACTTGGCCAAAAAGGGCGTATGCGTTTTCTCCTGAATATATTCAGGAGAAAACGCATACGCCCTTTTTGGCCAAGCAAGCAAGCGGGCAATGCAAATCTGCACTACAAAGAAGTATCACTTCCCACCGGTCAAAAGGGACATCCACAAAATGTGTAAAAACCAGAAAGGCAAGACAGGCCCTGGAGAACTGGGAGCCTTGTTATGCTGATGGGCGGGATGTAAACTGCCAACTGCCTCACTGGAGGAGTGCATTGTGTTCCCTAAAACAAGTAAACAACAGAGCTACAGAGCCAAGGCCACTTCCAGTCTAGGGAATATACCTTGGGAAAACTGAAAATCAATAAGAAAGAGCCACCTCCAAATTTAGGGCTGCACTGACTACAAGAACCTCAACTTGGGTACACCTTAAATATCCCAGGAAATATAAAAATGGTTCAAAACATTGTGGTACTTACGTATGATGGAATATCCCTCAGCCATGAAATCAATGTCATAAGACCAGTAGCAGCAAAGTGAGTGGATTCAGGTACGATGATTCTAAGTGAAATAAGTCACACAGAAAAAGAAACTTATCATAAGATATCACTTATGAAGATCCTGTAAACATGGCTACACGTGAACTGAGTTAGGAAAGAGAACAGAGTCTCACATTTAGAAAACACTCTTAGGCCTGCATAAAGGGGATGGAGAGGTCGGGTGATGCATAAAACCAGAGTTTGATATAAGCACAGGGACCGTTCCAAAAACCAACTTTGGAATAGACAAGACCTACACCTTCCTCAGTGAAAGAGACTCAAAACCCCATATTTCCCGCAGAGGAATATATCTGACTAGTAAGAATCTTAAAACCTATGTATTGATATGACTCCATAAGGGAATCAAGTGTGTCTAGAGTGGCATAAACATGGCAGCGAGAATCAGCTCAAACCCACTATAAAAAGGAATTTCAAAAGCAAAACCAAAAAACAGGGAAATTCTTTACAATTCCTTCAGGGTGTCTGAGGAAACCTGGAAAGACCCTATCTACAATGACAGCTGGATGTGGCATAAGGCTGGACACTTGGGACTGAGAGGATTGGTGAGATTGGGTGAGCGAATGCAGACCCTTTCAACCAATAATGCATGGCCCCCATTCCATGGGTCCCAACTCTCCATGTTCAAGGGAATATTACTACAGCTATAACATGTACAGGAAACCTAGAGAATGGACACACTGTGAATACGAAAGGTTTCTAAAACTCAACGAATAGTCCCTCTCCTGGTGCTCCAGTTTGACTTTCCAACTGCCTTACTATCAATCTCCCAACTTGGAGAGACAGGCCCTTTAACCTCCTGGTTTGCACAGGTTCCCAATTTGGCAGAGGATGGAAGGGACGAGGGAGAACCCATGAGAGAGTAGCTGTTAGGCATTTGGACGGGCACATGTCACTCTAATTTCCCGGCAGGAAGAAGAATTAACCAAAGTCTCAGCCACCCACCGGGAACCAGTATAGGACATGATCCAAAATTTTGGACTTGCGTTCAGCTCACAAAAAACGAGTTGAGAAATGGAGCTCAGGGGCACAGCAATTCACAAACTGGCAGAGTGAAAAAGGACAACTATCGTCCAAAAATCTGTTGAGGGAAGTCAACGAGGCGGACTTGAAAGCGAGGCAAAATAGCAGGAAACAGATTTCAAGAGGTACCTTGGAATCGCCTGTAAAGCACAGGAAGAGGGGCACAACTTGGACAATGGTGCACTTGGCCAAAAAGGGCGTATGCGTTTTCTCCTGAATATATTCAGGAGAAAACGCATACGCCCTTTTTGGCCAAGCAAGCAAGCGGGCAATGCAAATCTGCACTACAAAGAAGTATCACTTCCCACCGGTCAAAAGGGACATCCACAAAATGTGTAAAAACCAGAAAGGCAAGACAGGCCCTGGAGAACTGGGAGCCTTGTTATGCTGATGGGCGGGATGTAAATTGCCAACTGCCTCACTGGAGGAGTGCATTGTGTTCCCTAAAACAAGTAAACAACAGAGCTACAGAGCCAAGGCCACTTCCAGTCTAGGGAATATACCTTGGGAAAACGGAAAATCAATAAGAAAGAGCCACCTCCAAATTTAGGGCTGCACTGACTACAAGAACCTCAACTCGGGTACACCTTAAATATCCCAGGAAATATAAAAATGGTTCAAAACATTGTGGTACTTACGTACGATGGAATATCCCTCAGCCATGAAATCAATGTCATAAGACCAGTAGCAGCAAAGTGAGTGGATTCAGGTACGATGATTCTAAGTGAAATAAGTCACACAGAAAAAGAAACTTATCATAAGATATCACTTATGAAGATCCTGTAAACATGGCTACACGTGAACTGAGTTAGGAAAGAGAACAGAGTCTCACATTTAGAAAACACTCTTATGCCTGCATAAAGGGGATGGAGAGGTCGGGTGATGCATAAAACCAGAGTTTGATATAAGCACAGGGACCGTTCCAAAAACCAACTTTGGAATAGACAAGACCTACACCTTCCTCAGTGAAAGAGACTCAAATCCCCATATTTCCCAAAGAGGAATATATCTGACTAGTAAGAATCTTAAAACCTATGTATTGATATGACTCCATAAGGGAATCAAGTGTGTCTAGAGTGGCATAAACATGGCAGCGAGAATCAGCTCAAACCCCCTATAAAAAGGAATTTCAAAAGCAAAACCAAAAAACAGGGAAATTCTTTACAATTCCTTCAGGGTGTCTGAGGAAACCTGGAAAGACCCTATCTACAATGACAGCTGGATGTGGCATAAGGCTGGACACTTGGGACTGAGAGGATTGGTGAGATTGGGTGAGCAAATGCAGACCCTTTCAAGCAATAATGCATGGCCCCCATTCCATGGGTCCCAACTCTCCAGGTTCAAGGGAATATTACTACAGCTATAACATGTACAGGAAACCTAGAGAATGGACACACTGTGAATACGAAAGGTTTCTAAAACTCAACGAATAGTCCCTCTCCTGGTGCTCCAGTTTGACTTTCCAACTGCCTTACTATCAATCTCCCAACTTGGAGAGACAGGCCCTTTAACCTCCTGGTTTGCACAGGTTCCCAATTTGCCAGAGGATGGAAGGGACGAGGGAGAACCCATGAGAGAGTAGCTGTTAGGCATTTGGACGGGCACATGTCACTCTAATTTCCCGGCAGGAAGAAGAATTAACCAAAGTCTCAGCCACCCACCGGGAACCAGTATAGGACATGATCCAAAATTTTGGACTTGCGTTCAGCTCACAAAAAACGAGTTGAGAAATGGAGCTCAGGGGCACAGCAATTCACAAACTGGCAGAGTGATAAAGGACAACTATCGTCCAAAAATCTGTTGAGGGAAGTCAACGAGGCGGACTTGAAAGCGAGGCAAAATAGCAGGAAACAGATTTCAAGAGGTACCTTGGAATCGCCTGTAAAGCACAGGAAGAGGGGCACAACTTGGACAATGGTGCACTTGGCCAAAAAGGGCGTATGCGTTTTCTCCTGAATATATTCAGGAGAAAACGCATACGCCCTTTTTGGCCAAGCAAGCAAGCGGGCAATGCAAATCTGCACTACAAAGAAGTATCACTTCCCACCGGTCAAAAGGGACATCCACAAAATATGTAAAAACCAGAAAGGCAAGACAGGCCCTGGAGAACTGGGAGCCTTGTTATGCTGATGGGCGGGATGTAAATTGCCAACTGCCTCACTGGAGGAGTGCATTGTGTTCCCTAAAACAAGTAAACAACAGAGCTACAGAGCCAAGGCCACTTCCAGTCTAGGGAATATACCTTGGGAAAACTGAAAATCAATAAGAAAGAGCCACCTCCAAATTTAGGGCTGCACTGACTACAAGAACCTCAACTTGGGTACACCTTAAATATCCCAGGAAATATAAAAACGGTTCAAAACTTTGTGGTACTTACGTATGATGGAATATCCCTCAGCCATGAAATCAATGTCATAAGACCAGTAGCAGCAAAGTGAGTGGATTCAGGTACGATGATTCTAAGTGAAATAAGTCACACAGAAAAAGAAACTTATCATAAGATATCACTTATGAAGATCCTGTAAACATGGCTACACGTGAACTGAGTTAGGAAAGAGAACAGAGTCTCACATTTAGAAAACACTCTTATGCCTGCATAAAGGGGATGGAGAGGTCGGGTGATGCATAAAACCAGAGTTTGATATAAGCACAGGGACCGTTCCAAAAACCAACTTTGGAATAGACAAGACCTACACCTTCCTCAGTGAAAGAGACTCAAATCCCCATATTTCCCACAGAGGAATATATCTGACTAGTAAGAATCTTAAAACCTATGTATTGATATGACTCCATAAGGGAATCAAGTGTGTCTAGAGTGGCATAAACATGGCAGCGAGAATCAGCTCAAACCCACTATAAAAAGGAATTTCAAAAGCAAAACCAAAAAACAGGGAAATTCTTTACAATTCCTTCAGGGTGTCTGAGGAAACCTGGAAAGACCCTATCTACAATGACAGCTGGATGTGGCATAAGGCTGGACACTTGGGACTGAGAGGATTGGTGAGATTGGGTGAGCAAATGCAGACCCTTTCAAGCAATAATGCATGGCCCCCATTCCATGGGTCCCAACTCTCCAGGTTCAAGGGAATATTACTACAGCTATAACATGTACAGGAAACCTAGAGAATGGACACACTGTGAATACGAAAGGTTTCTAAAACTCAACGAATAGTCCCTCTCCTGGTGCTCCAGTTTGACTTTCCAACTGCCTTACTATCAATCTCCCAACTTGGAGAGACAGGCCCTTTAACCTCCTGGTTTGCACAGGTTCCCAATTTGGCAGAGGATGGAAGGGACGAGGGAGAACCCATGAGAGAGTAGCTGTTAGGCATTTGGACGGGCACATGTCACTCTAATTTCCCGGCAGGAAGAAGAATTAACCAAAGTCTCAGCCACCCACCGGGAACCAGTATAGGACATGATCCAAAATTTTGGACTTGCGTTCAGCTCACAAAAAACGAGTTGAGAAATGGAGCTCAGGGGCACAGCAATTCACAAACTGGCAGAGTGATAAAGGACAACTATCGTCCAAAAATCTGTTGAGGGAAGTCAACGAGGCGGACTTGAAAGCGAGGCAAAATAGCAGGAAACAGATTTCAAGAGGTACCTTGGAATCGCCTGTAAAGCACAGGAAGAGGGGCACAACTTGGACAATGGTGCACTTGGCCAAAAAGGGCGTATGCGTTTTCTCCTGAATATATTCAGGAGAAAACGCATACGCCCTTTTTGGCCAAGCAAGCAAGTGGGCAATGCAAATCTGCACTACAAAGAAGTATCACTTCCCACCGGTCAAAAGGGACATCCACAAAATGTGTAAAAACCAGAAAGGCAAGACAGGCCCTGGAGAACTGGGAGCCTTGTTATGCTGATGGGCGGGATGTAAACTGCCAACTGCCTCACTGGAGGAGTGCATTGTGTTCCCTAAAACAAGTAAACAACAGAGCTACAGAGCCAAGGCCACTTCCAGTCTAGGGAATATACCTTGGGAAAACTGAAAATCAATAAGAAAGAGCCACCTCCAAATTTAGGGCTGCACTGGCTACAAGAACCTCAACTTGGGTACACCTTAAATATCCCAGGAAATATAAAAATGGTTCAAAACATTGTGGTACTTACGTACGATGGAATATCCCTCAGCCATGTAATCAATGATATAAGACCAGTAGCAACAAAGTGAGTGGATTCAGGTACGATGATTCTAAGTGAAATAAGTCACACCGAAAAAGAAACTTATCATAAGATATCACTTATGAAGATCCTGTAAACATGGCTACACGTGAACTGAGTTAGGAAAGAGAACAGAGTCTCACATTTAGAAAACACTCTTATGCCTGCATAAAGGGGAAGGAGAGGTGGGGTGATGCATAAAACCAGAGTTTGATATAAGCACAGGGACCGTTTCAAAAACCAACTTTGGAATAGACAAGACCTACACCTTCCTCAGTGAAAGAGACTCAAAACCCCATATTTCCCACAGAGGAATATATCTGACTAGTAAGAATCTTAAAACCTATGTATTGATATGTCTCCATAAGGGAATCAAGTGTGTCTAGAGTGGCATAAACATGGCAGCGAGAATCAGCTCAAACCCACTATAAAAAGGAATTTCAAAAGCAAAACCAAAAAACAGGGAAATTCTTTACAATTCCTTCAGGGTGTCTGAGGAAACCTGGAAAGACCCTATCTACAATGACAGCTGGATGTGGCATAAGGCTGGACACTTGGGACTGAGAGGATTGGTGAGATTGGGTGAGCAAATGCAGACCCTTTCAAGCAATAATCCATGGCCCCCATTCCATGGGTCCCAACTCTCCAGGTTCAAGGGAATATTACTACAGCTATAACATGTACAGGAAACCTAGAGAATGGACACACTGTGAATACGAAAGGTTTCTAAAACTCAAAGAATAGTCCCTCTCCTGGTGCTCCAGTTTGACTTTCCAACTGCCTTACTATCAATCTCCCAACTTGGAGAGACAGGCCCTTTAACCTCCTGGTTTGCACAGGTTCCCAATTTGGAAGAGGATGGAACGGACGAGGGAGAACCCATGAGAGAGTAGCTGTTAGGCATTTGGACGGGCACATGTCACTCTAATTTCCCGGCAGGAAGAAGAATTAACCAAAGTCTCAGCCACCCACCGGGAACCAGTATAGGACATGATCCAAAATTTTGGACTTGCGTTCAGCTCACAAAAAACGAGTTGAGAAATGGAGCTCAGGGGCACAGCAATTCACAAACTGGCAGAGTGATAAAGGACAACTATTGTCCAAATATCTGTTGAGGGAAGTCAACGAGGCGGACTTGAAAGTGAGGCAAAATAGCAGGAAACAGATTTCAAGAGGTACCTTGGAATCGCCTGTAAAGCACAGGAAGAGGGGCACAACTTGGACAATGGTGCACTTGGCCAAAAAGGGCGTATGCGTTTTCTCCTGAATATATTCAGGAGAAAACGCATACGCCCTTTTTGGCCAAGCAAGCAAGCGGGCAATGCAAATCTGCACTACAAAGAAGTATCACTTCCCACCGGTCAAAAGGGACATCCACAAAATATGTAAAAACCAGAAAGGCAAGACAGGCCCTGGAGAACTGGGAGCCTTGTTATGCTGATGGGCGGGATGTAAATTGGCAACTGCCTCACTGGAGGAGTGCATTGTGTTCCCTAAAACAAGTAAACAACAGAGCTACAGAGCCAAGGCCACTTCCAGTCTAGGGAATATACCTTGGGAAAACTGAAAATCAATAAGAAAGTGCCACCTCCAAATTTAGGGCTGCACTGACTACAAGAACCTCAACTTGGGTACACCTTAAATATCCCAGGAAATATAAAAACGGTTCAAAACATTGTGGTACTTACGTATGATGGAATATCCCTCAGCCATGAAATCAATGTCATAAGACCAGTAGCAGCAAAGTGAGTGGATTCAGGTACGATGATTCTAAGTGAAATAAGTCACACAGAAAAAGAAACTTATCATAAGATATCACTTATGAAGATTCTGTAAACATGGCTACACGTGAACTGAGTTAGGAAAGAGAACAGAGTCTCACATTTAGAAAACACTCTTATGCCTGCATAAAGGGGATGGAGAGGTCGGGTGATGCATAAAACCAGAGTTTGATATAAGCACAGGGACCGTTCCAAAAACCAACTTTGGAATAGACAAGACCTACACCTTCCTCAGTGAAAGAGACTCAAAACCCCATATTTCCCACAGAGGAATATATCTGACTAGTAAGAATCTTAAAACCTATGTATTGATATGACTCCATAAGGGAATCAAGTGTGTCTAGAGTGGCATAAACATGGCAGCGAGAATCAGCTCAAACCCACTATAAAAAGGAATTTCAAAAGCAAAACCAAAAAACAGGGAAATTCTTTACAATTCCTTCAGGGTGTCTGAGGAAACCTGGAAAGACCCTATCTACAATGACAGCTGGATGTGGCATAAGGCTGGACACTTGGGACTGAGAGGATTGGTGAGATTGGGTGAGCAAATGCAGACCCTTTCAAGCAATAATGCATGGCCCCCATTCCATGGGTCCCAACTCTCCAGGTTCAAGGGAATATTACTACAGCTATAACATGTACAGGAAACCTAGAGAATGGACACACTGTGAATACGAAAGGTTTCTAAAACTCAACGAATAGTCCCTCTCCTGGTGCTCCAGTTTGACTTTCCAACTGCCTTACTATCAATCTCCCAACTTGGAGAGACAGGCCCTTTAACCTCCTGGTTTGCACAGGTTCCCAATTTGGCAGAGGATGGAACGGACGAGGGAGAACCCATGAGAGAGTAGCTGTTAGGCATTTGGACGGGCACATGTCACTCTAATTTCCCGGCAGGAAGAAGAATTAACCAAAGTCTCAGCCACCCACCGGGAACCAGTATAGGACATGATCCAAAATTTTGGACTTGCGTTCAGCTCACAAAAAACGAGTTGAGAAATGGAGCTCAGGGGCACAGCAATTCACAAACTGGCAGAGTGATAAAGGACAACTATCGTCCAAAAATCTGTTGAGGGAAGTCAACGAGGCGGACTTGAAAGTGAGGCAAAATAGCAGGAAACAGATTTCAAGAGGTACCTTGGAATCGCCTGTAAAGCACAGGAAGAGGGGCACAACTTGGACAATGGTGCACTTGGCCAAAAAGGGCGTATGCGTTTTCTCCTGAATATATTCAGGAGAAAACGCATACGCCCTTTTTGGCCAAGCAAGCAAGCGGGCAATGCAAATCTGCACTACAAAGAAGTATCACTTCCCACCGGTCAAAAGGGACATCCACAAAATGTGTAAAAACCAGAAAGGCAAGACAGGCCCTGGAGAACTGGGAGCCTTGTTATGCTGATGGGCGGGATGTAAACTGCCAACTGCCTCACTGGAGGAGTGCATTGTGTTCCCTAAAACAAGTAAACAACAGAGCTACAGAGCCAAGGCCACTTCCAGTCTAGGGAATATACCTTGGGAAAACTGAAAATCAATAAGAAAGAGCCACCTCCAAATTTAGGGCTGCACTGACTACAAGAACCTCAACTTGGGTACACCTTAAATATCCCAGGAAATATAAAAATGGTTCAAAACATTGTGGTACTTACGTATGATGGAATATCCCTCAGCCATGAAATCAATGTCATAAGACCAGTAGCAGCAAAGTGAGTGGATTCAGGTACGATGATTCTAAGTGAAATAAGTCACACAGAAAAAGAAACTTATCATAAGATATCACTTATGAAGATCCTGTAAACATGGCTACACGTGAACTGAGTTAGGAAAGAGAACAGAGTCTCACATTTAGAAAACACTCTTAGGCCTGCATAAAGGGGATGGAGAGGTCGGGTGATGCATAAAACCAGAGTTTGATATAAGCACAGGGACCGTTCCAAAAACCAACTTTGGAATAGACAAGACCTACACCTTCCTCAGTGAAAGAGACTCAAAACCCCATATTTCCCGCAGAGGAATATATCTGACTAGTAAGAATCTTAAAACCTATGTATTGATATGACTCCATAAGGGAATCAAGTGTGTCTAGAGTGGCATAAACATGGCAGCGAGAATCAGCTCAAACCCACTATAAAAAGGAATTTCAAAAGCAAAACCAAAAAACAGGGAAATTCTTTACAATTCCTTCAGGGTGTCTGAGGAAACCTGGAAAGACCCTATCTACAATGACAGCTGGATGTGGCATAAGGCTGGACACTTGGGACTGAGAGGATTGGTGAGATTGGGTGAGCGAATGCAGACCCTTTCAACCAATAATGCATGGCCCCCATTCCATGGGTCCCAACTCTCCATGTTCAAGGGAATATTACTACAGCTATAACATGTACAGGAAACCTAGAGAATGGACACACTGTGAATACGAAAGGTTTCTAAAACTCAACGAATAGTCCCTCTCCTGGTGCTCCAGTTTGACTTTCCAACTGCCTTACTATCAATCTCCCAACTTGGAGAGACAGGCCCTTTAACCTCCTGGTTTGCACAGGTTCCCAATTTGGCAGAGGATGGAAGGGACGAGGGAGAACCCATGAGAGAGTAGCTGTTAGGCATTTGGACGGGCACATGTCACTCTAATTTCCCGGCAGGAAGAAGAATTAACCAAAGTCTCAGCCACCCACCGGGAACCAGTATAGGACATGATCCAAAATTTTGGACTTGCGTTCAGCTCACAAAAAACGAGTTGAGAAATGGAGCTCAGGGGCACAGCAATTCACAAACTGGCAGAGTGAAAAAGGACAACTATCGTCCAAAAATCTGTTGAGGGAAGTCAACGAGGCGGACTTGAAAGCGAGGCAAAATAGCAGGAAACAGATTTCAAGAGGTACCTTGGAATCGCCTGTAAAGCACAGGAAGAGGGGCACAACTTGGACAATGGTGCACTTGGCCAAAAAGGGCGTATGCGTTTTCTCCTGAATATATTCAGGAGAAAACGCATACGCCCTTTTTGGCCAAGCAAGCAAGCGGGCAATGCAAATCTGCACTACAAAGAAGTATCACTTCCCACCGGTCAAAAGGGACATCCACAAAATGTGTAAAAACCAGAAAGGCAAGACAGGCCCTGGAGAACTGGGAGCCTTGTTATGCTGATGGGCGGGATGTAAATTGCCAACTGCCTCACTGGAGGAGTGCATTGTGTTCCCTAAAACAAGTAAACAACAGAGCTACAGAGCCAAGGCCACTTCCAGTCTAGGGAATATACCTTGGGAAAACGGAAAATCAATAAGAAAGAGCCACCTCCAAATTTAGGGCTGCACTGACTACAAGAACCTCAACTCGGGTACACCTTAAATATCCCAGGAAATATAAAAATGGTTCAAAACATTGTGGTACTTACGTACGATGGAATATCCCTCAGCCATGAAATCAATGTCATAAGACCAGTAGCAGCAAAGTGAGTGGATTCAGGTACGATGATTCTAAGTGAAATAAGTCACACAGAAAAAGAAACTTATCATAAGATATCACTTATGAAGATCCTGTAAACATGGCTACACGTGAACTGAGTTAGGAAAGAGAACAGAGTCTCACATTTAGAAAACACTCTTATGCCTGCATAAAGGGGATGGAGAGGTCGGGTGATGCATAAAACCAGAGTTTGATATAAGCACAGGGACCGTTCCAAAAACCAACTTTGGAATAGACAAGACCTACACCTTCCTCAGTGAAAGAGACTCAAATCCCCATATTTCCCAAAGAGGAATATATCTGACTAGTAAGAATCTTAAAACCTATGTATTGATATGACTCCATAAGGGAATCAAGTGTGTCTAGAGTGGCATAAACATGGCAGCGAGAATCAGCTCAAACCCCCTATAAAAAGGAATTTCAAAAGCAAAACCAAAAAACAGGGAAATTCTTTACAATTCCTTCAGGGTGTCTGAGGAAACCTGGAAAGACCCTATCTACAATGACAGCTGGATGTGGCATAAGGCTGGACACTTGGGACTGAGAGGATTGGTGAGATTGGGTGAGCAAATGCAGACCCTTTCAAGCAATAATGCATGGCCCCCATTCCATGGGTCCCAACTCTCCAGGTTCAAGGGAATATTACTACAGCTATAACATGTACAGGAAACCTAGAGAATGGACACACTGTGAATACGAAAGGTTTCTAAAACTCAACGAATAGTCCCTCTCCTGGTGCTCCAGTTTGACTTTCCAACTGCCTTACTATCAATCTCCCAACTTGGAGAGACAGGCCCTTTAACCTCCTGGTTTGCACAGGTTCCCAATTTGCCAGAGGATGGAAGGGACGAGGGAGAACCCATGAGAGAGTAGCTGTTAGGCATTTGGACGGGCACATGTCACTCTAATTTCCCGGCAGGAAGAAGAATTAACCAAAGTCTCAGCCACCCACCGGGAACCAGTATAGGACATGATCCAAAATTTTGGACTTGCGTTCAGCTCACAAAAAACGAGTTGAGAAATGGAGCTCAGGGGCACAGCAATTCACAAACTGGCAGAGTGATAAAGGACAACTATCGTCCAAAAATCTGTTGAGGGAAGTCAACGAGGCGGACTTGAAAGCGAGGCAAAATAGCAGGAAACAGATTTCAAGAGGTACCTTGGAATCGCCTGTAAAGCACAGGAAGAGGGGCACAACTTGGACAATGGTGCACTTGGCCAAAAAGGGCGTATGCGTTTTCTCCTGAATATATTCAGGAGAAAACGCATACGCCCTTTTTGGCCAAGCAAGCAAGCGGGCAATGCAAATCTGCACTACAAAGAAGTATCACTTCCCACCGGTCAAAAGGGACATCCACAAAATATGTAAAAACCAGAAAGGCAAGACAGGCCCTGGAGAACTGGGAGCCTTGTTATGCTGATGGGCGGGATGTAAATTGCCAACTGCCTCACTGGAGGAGTGCATTGTGTTCCCTAAAACAAGTAAACAACAGAGCTACAGAGCCAAGGCCACTTCCAGTCTAGGGAATATACCTTGGGAAAACTGAAAATCAATAAGAAAGAGCCACCTCCAAATTTAGGGCTGCACTGACTACAAGAACCTCAACTTGGGTACACCTTAAATATCCCAGGAAATATAAAAACGGTTCAAAACTTTGTGGTACTTACGTATGATGGAATATCCCTCAGCCATGAAATCAATGTCATAAGACCAGTAGCAGCAAAGTGAGTGGATTCAGGTACGATGATTCTAAGTGAAATAAGTCACACAGAAAAAGAAACTTATCATAAGATATCACTTATGAAGATCCTGTAAACATGGCTACACGTGAACTGAGTTAGGAAAGAGAACAGAGTCTCACATTTAGAAAACACTCTTATGCCTGCATAAAGGGGATGGAGAGGTCGGGTGATGCATAAAACCAGAGTTTGATATAAGCACAGGGACCGTTCCAAAAACCAACTTTGGAATAGACAAGACCTACACCTTCCTCAGTGAAAGAGACTCAAATCCCCATATTTCCCACAGAGGAATATATCTGACTAGTAAGAATCTTAAAACCTATGTATTGATATGACTCCATAAGGGAATCAAGTGTGTCTAGAGTGGCATAAACATGACAGCGAGAATCAGCTCAAACCCACTATAAAAAGGAATTTCAAAAGCAAAACCAAAAAACAGGGAAATTCTTTACAATTCCTTCAGGGTGTCTGAGGAAACCTGGAAAGACCCTATCTACAATGACAGCTGGATGTGGCATAAGGCTGGACACTTGGGACTGAGAGGATTGGTGAGATTGGGTGAGCAAATGCAGACCCTTTCAAGCAATAATGCATGGCCCCCATTCCATGGGTCCCAACTCTCCAGGTTCAAGGGAATATTACTACAGCTATAACATGTACAGGAAACCTAGAGAATGGACACACTGTGAATACGAAAGGTTTCTAAAACTCAACGAATAGTCCCTCTCCTGGTGCTCCAGTTTGACTTTCCAACTGCCTTACTATCAATCTCCCAACTTGGAGAGACAGGCCCTTTAACCTCCTGGTTTGCACAGGTTCCCAATTTGGCAGAGGATGGAAGGGACGAGGGAGAACCCATGAGAGAGTAGCTGTTAGGCATTTGGACGGGCACATGTCACTCTAATTTCCCGGCAGGAAGAAGAATTAACCAAAGTCTCAGCCACCCACCGGGAACCAGTATAGGACATGATCCAAAATTTTGGACTTGCGTTCAGCTCACAAAAAACGAGTTGAGAAATGGAGCTCAGGGGCACAGCAATTCACAAACTGGCAGAGTGATAAAGGACAACTATCGTCCAAAAATCTGTTGAGGGAAGTCAACGAGGCGGACTTGAAAGCGAGGCAAAATAGCAGGAAACAGATTTCAAGAGGTACCTTGGAATCGCCTGTAAAGCACAGGAAGAGGGGCACAACTTGGACAATGGTGCACTTGGCCAAAAAGGGCGTATGCGTTTTCTCCTGAATATATTCAGGAGAAAACGCATACGCCCTTTTTGGCCAAGCAAGCAAGTGGGCAATGCAAATCTGCACTACAAAGAAGTATCACTTCCCACCGGTCAAAAGGGACATCCACAAAATGTGTAAAAACCAGAAAGGCAAGACAGGCCCTGGAGAACTGGGAGCCTTGTTATGCTGATGGGCGGGATGTAAACTGCCAACTGCCTCACTGGAGGAGTGCATTGTGTTCCCTAAAACAAGTAAACAACAGAGCTACAGAGCCAAGGCCACTTCCAGTCTAGGGAATATACCTTGGGAAAACTGAAAATCAATAAGAAAGAGCCACCTCCAAATTTAGGGCTGCACTGACTACAAGAACCTCAACTTGGGTACACCTTAAATATCCCAGGAAATATAAAAATGGTTCAAAACATTGTGGTACTTACGTATGATGGAATATCCCTCAGCCATGAAATCAATGTCATAAGACCAGTAGCAGCAAAGTGAGTGGATTCAGGTACGATGATTCTAAGTGAAATAAGTCACACAGAAAAAGAAACTTATCATAAGATATCACTTATGAAGATCCTGTAAACATGGCTACACGTGAACTGAGTTAGGAAAGAGAACAGAGTCTCACATTTAGAAAACACTCTTATGCCTGCATAAAGGGGATGGAGAGGTCGGGTGATGCATAAAACCAGAGTTTGATATAAGCACAGGGACCGTTCCAAAAACCAACTTTGGAATAGACAAGACCTACACCTTCCTCAGTGAAAGAGACTCAAAACCCCATATTTCCCGCAGAGGAATATATCTGACTAGTAAGAATCTTAAAACCTATGTATTGATATGACTCCATAAGGGAATCAAGTGTGTCTAGAGTGGCATAAACATGGCAGCGAGAATCAGCTCAAACCCACTATAAAAAGGAATTTCAAAAGCAAAACCAAAAAACAGGGAAATTCTTTACAATTCCTTCAGGGTGTCTGAGGAAACCTGGAAAGACCCTATCTACAATGACAGCTGGATGTGGCATAAGGCTGGACACTTGGGACTGAGAGGATTGGTGAGATTGGGTGAGCAAATGCAGACCCTTTCAAGCAATAATGCATGGCCCCCATTCCATAGGTCCCAACTCTCCAGGTTCAAGGGAATATTACTACAGCTATAACATGTACAGGAAACCTAGAGAATGGACACACTGTGAATATGAAAGGTTTCTAAAACTCAACGAATAGTCCCTCTCCTGGTGCTCCAGTTTGACTTTCCAACTGCCTTACTATCAATCTCCCAACTTGGAGAGACAGGCCCTTTAACCTCCTGGTTTGCACAGGTTCCCAATTTGCCAGAGGATGGAAGGGACGAGGGAGAACCCATGAGAGAGTAGCTGTTAGGCATTTGGACGGGCACATGTCACTCTAATTTCCCGGCAGGAAGAAGAATTAACCAGAGTCTCAGCCACCCACCGGGAACCAGTATAGGACATGATCCAAAATTTTGGACTTGTGTTCAGCTCACAAAAAACGAGTTGAGAAATGGAGCTCAGGGGCACAGCAATTCACAAACTGGCAGAGTGATAAAGGACAACTATCGTCCAAAAATCTGTTGAGGGAAGTCAACGAGGCGGACTTGAAAGCGAGGCAAAATAGCAGGAAACAGATTTCAAGAGGTACGTTGGAATCGCCTGTAAAGCACAGGAAGAGGGGCACATCTTGGACAATGGTGCACTTGGCCAAAAAGGGCGTATGCGTTTTCTCCTGAATATATTCAGGAGAAAACGCATACGCCCTTTTTGGCCAAGCAAGCAAGCGGGCAATGCAAATCTGCACTACAAAGAAGTATCACTTCCCACCGGTCAAAAGGGACATCCACAAAATGTGTAAAAACCAGAAAGGCAAGACAGGCCCTGGAGAACTGGGAGCCTTGTTATGCTGATGGGCGGGATGTAAATTGCCAACTGCCTCACTGGAGGATTGCATTGTGTTCCCTAAAACAAGTAAACAACAGAGCTACAGAGCCAAGGCCACTTACAGTCTAGGGAATATACCTTGGGAAAACTGAAAATCAATAAGAAAGAGCCACCTCCAAATTTAGGGCTGCACTGACTACAAGAACCTCAACTTGGGTACACCTTAAATATCCCAGGAAATATAAAAATGGTTCAAAACATTGTGGTACTTACGTACGATGGAATATCCCTCAGCCATGAAATCAATGTCTTAAGACCAGTAGCAGCAAAGTGAGTGGATTCAGGTACGATGATTCTAAGTGAAATAAGTCACACAGAAAAAGAAACTTATCATAAGATATCACTTATGAAGATCCTGTAAACATGGCTACACGTGAATTGAGTTAGGAAAGAGAACAGAGTCTCACATTTAGAAAACACTCTTATGCCTGCATAAAGGGGAAGGAGAGGTGGGGTGATGCATAAAACCAGAGTTTGATATAAGCACAGGGACCGTTTCAAAAACCAACTTTGGAATTGACAAGACCGACACCTTCCTCAGTGAAAGAGACTCAAAACCCCATATTTCCCACAGAGGAATATATCTGACTAGTAAGAATCTTAAAACCTATGTATTGATATGTCTCCATAAGGGAATCAAGTGTGTCTAGAGTGGCATAAACATGGCAGCGAGAATCAGCTCAAACCCACTATAAAAAGGAATTTCAAAAGCAAAACCAAAAAACAGGGAAATTCTTTACAATTCCTTCAGGATGTCTGAGGAAACCTGGAAAGACCCTATCTACAATGACAGCTGGATGTGGCATAAGGCTGGACACTTGGGACTGAGAGAATTGGTGAGATTGGGTGAGCAAATGCAGACCCTTTCAAGCAATAATGCATGGCCCCCATTCCATGGGTCCCAACTCTCCAGGTTCAAGGGAATATTACTACAGCTATAACATGTACAGGAAACCTAGAGAATGGACACACTGTGAATACGAAAGGTTTCTAAAACTCAACGAATAGTCCCTCTCCTGGTGCTCAAGTTTGACTTTCCAACTGCCTTACTATCAATCTCCCAACTTGGAGAGACAGGCCCTTTAACCTCCTGGTTTGCACAGGTTCCCAATTTGGCAGAGGATGGAAGGGACGAGGGAGAACCCATGAGAGAGTAGCTGTTAGGCATTTGGACGGGCACATGTCACTCTAATTTCCCGGCAGGAAGAAGAATTAACCAAAGTCTCAGCCACCCACCGGGAACAGGTATAGGACATGATCCAAAATTTTGGACTTGCGTTCAGCTCACAAAAAAAGAGTTGAGAAATGGAGCTCAGGGGCACAGCAATTCACAAACTGGCAGAGTGATAAAGGACAACTATCGTCCAAAAATCTGTTGAGGGAAGTCAACGAGGCGGACTTGAAAGTGAGGCAAAATAGCAGGAAACAGATTTCAAGAGGTACGTTGGAATCGCCTCTAAAGCACAGGAAGACGGGCACAACTTGGACAATGGTGCACTTGGCCAAAAAGGGCGTATGCGTTTTCTCCTGAATATATTCAGGAGAAAACGCATACGCCCTTTTTGGCCAAGCAAGCAAGCGGGCAATGCAAATCTGCACTACAAAGAAGTATCATTTCCCACCGGTCAAAAGGACATCCACAAAATGTGTAAAAACCAGAAAGGAAAGACAGGCCCTGAGGAACTGGGAGCCTTGTTATGCTGATGGGTGGGATGTAAATTGCCAACTGCCTCACTGGAGGAGTGCATTGTGTTCCCTAAAACAAGTAAACAACAGAGCTACAGAGCCAAGGCCACTTCCAGTCTAGGGAATATACCTTGGGAAAACTGAAAATCAATAAGAAAGAGCCACCTCCAAATTTAGGGCTCCACTGACTACAAGAACCTCAACTTGGGTACACCTTAAATATCCCAGGAAATATAAAAATGGTTCAAAACATTGTGGTACTTACGTACGATGGAATATCCCTCAGCCATGAAATCAATGTCATAAGACCAGTAGCAACAAAGTGAGTGGATTCAGGTACGATGATTCTAAGTGAAATAAGTCACACAGAAAAAGAAAATTATCATAAGATATCACTTATGAAGATCCTGTAAACATGGCTACACGTGAACTGAGTTAGGAAAGAGAACAGAGTCTCACATTTAGAAAACACTCTTATGCCTGCATAAAGGGGAAGGAGAGGTGGGGTGATGCATAAAACCAGAGTTTGATATAAGCACAGGGAACGTTTCAAAAACCAACTTTGGAATTGACAAGACCGACACCTTCCTCAGTGAAAGAGGCTCAAAACCCCATATTTCCCACAGAGGAATATATCTGACTAGTAAGAATCTTAAAACCTATGTATTGATATGTCTCCATAAGGGAATCAAGTGTGTCTAGAGTGGCATAAACATGGCAGCGAGAATCAGCTCAAACACACTATAAAAAGGAATTTCAAAAGCAAAACCAAAAAACAGGGAAATTCTTTACAATTCCTTCAGGGTGTCTGAGGAAACCTGGAAAGACCCTATCTACAATGACAGCTGGATGTGGCATAAGGCTGGACACTTGGGACTGAGAGGATTTGTGAGATTGGGTGAGCAAATGCAGACCCTTTCAAGCAATAATGCATGGCCCCCATTCCATGGGTCCCAACTCTCCAGGTTCAAGGGAATATTACTACAGCTATAACATGTACAGGAAACCTAGAGAATGGACACACTGTGAATACGAAAGGTTTCTAAAACTCAACGAATAGTCCCTCTCCTGGTGCTCCAGTTTGACTTTCCAACTGCCTTACTATCAATCTCCCAACTTGGAGAGACAGGCCCTTTAACCTCCTGGTTTGCACAGGTTCCCAATTTGCCAGAGGATGGAAGGGACGAGGGAGAACCCATGAGAGAGTAGCTGTTAGGCATTTGGACGGGCACATGTCACTCTAATTTCCCGGCAGGAAGAAGAATTAACCAGAGTCTCAGCCACCCACCGGGAACCAGTATAGGACATGATCCAAAATTTTGGACTTGTGTTCAGCTCACAAAAAACGAGTTGAGAAATGGAGCTCAGGGGCACAGCAATTCACAAACTGGCAGAGTGATAAAGGACAACTATCGTCCAAAAATCTGTTGAGGGAAGTCAACGAGGCGGACTTGAAAGCGAGGCAAAATAGCAGGAAACAGATTTCAAGAGGTACGTTGGAATCGCCTGTAAAGCACAGGAAGAGGGGCACAACTTGGACAATGGTGCACTTGGCCAAAAAGGGCGTATGCGTTTTCTCCTGAATATATTCAGGAGAAAACGCATACGCCCTTTTTGGCCAAGCAAGCAAGCGGGCAATGCAAATCTGCACTACAAAGAAGTATCACTTCCCACCGGTCAAAAGGGACATCCACAAAATGTGTAAAAACCAGAAAGGCAAGACAGGCCCTGGAGAACAGGGAGCCTTGTTATGCTGATGGGCGGGATGTAAATTGCCAACTGCCTCACTGGAGGAGTGCATTGTGTTCCCTAAAACAAGTAAACAACAGAGCTACAGAGCCAAGGCCACTTACAGTCTAGGGAATATACCTTGGGAAAACTGAAAATCAATAAGAAAGAGCCACCTCCAAATTTAGGGCTGCACTGACTACAAGAACCTCAACTTGGGTACACCTTAAATATCCCAGGAAATATAAAAATGGTTCAAAACATGGTGGTACTTACGTACGATGGAATATCCCTCAGCCATGAAATCAATGTCTTAAGACCAGTAGCAGCAAAGTGAGTGGATTCAGGTACGATGATTCTAAGTGAAATAAGTCACACAGAAAAAGAAACTTATCATAAGATATCACTTATGAAGATCCTGTAAACATGGCTACACGTGAATTGAGTTAGGAAAGAGAACAGAGTCTCACATTTAGAAAAGACTCTTATGCCTGCATAAAGGGGAAGGAGAGGTGGGGTGATGCATAAAACCAGAGTTTGATATAAGCACAGGGACCGTTTCAAAAACCAACTTTGGAATTGACAAGACCGACACCTTCCTCAGTGAAAGAGACTCAAAACCCCATATTTCCCACAGAGGAATATATCTGACTAGTAAGAATCTTAAAACCTATGTATTGATATGTCTCCATAAGGGAATCAAGTGTGTCTAGAGTGGCATAAACATGGCAGCGTGTATCAGCTCAAACCCACTATAAAAAGGAATTTCAAAAGCAAAACCAAAAAACAGGGAAATTCTTTACAATTCCTTCAGGGTGTCTGAGGAAACCTGGAAAGACCCTATCTACAATGACAGCTGGATGTGGCATAAGGCTGGACACTTGGGACTGAGAGGATTGTTGAGATTGGGTGAGCGAATGCAGACCCTTTCAAGCAATAATGCATGGCCCCCATTCCATGGGTCCCAACTCTCCAGGTTCAAGGGAATATTACTACAGCTATAACATGTACAGGAAACCTAGAGAATGGACACACTGTGAATACGAAAGGTTTCTAAAACTCAACGAATAGTCCCTCTCCTGGTGCTCCAGTTTGACTTTCCAACTGCCTTACTATCAATCTCCCAACTTGGAGAGACAGGCCCTTTAACCTCCTGGTTTGCACAGGTTCCCAATTTGGCAGAGGATGGAACGGACGAGGGAGAACCCATGAGAGAGTAGCTGTTAGGCATTTGGACGGGCACATGTCACTCTAATTTCCCGGCAGGAAGAAGAATTAACCAAAGTCTCAGCCACCCACCGGGAACCAGTATAGGACATGATCCAAAATTTTGGACTTGCGTTCAGCTCACAAAAAACGAGTTGAGAAATGGAGCTCAGGGGCACAGCAATTCACAAACTGGCAGAGTGATAAAGGACAACTTTCGTCCAAAAATCTGTTGAGGGAAGTCAACGAGGCGGACTTGAAAGCGAGGCAAAATAGCAGGAAACAGATTTCAAGAGGTACGTTGGAATCGCCTGTAAAGCACAGGAAGAGGGGCACAACTTGGACAATGGTGCACTTGGCCAAAAAGGGCGTATGCGTTTTCTCCTGAATATATTCAGGAGAAAACGCATACGCCCTTTTTGGCCAAGCAAGCAAGCGGGCAATGCAAATCTGCACTACAAAGAAGTATCACTTCCCACCGGTCAAAAGGGACATCCACAAAATGTGTAAAAACCAGAAAGGCAAGACAGGCCCTGGAGAACTGGGAGCCTTGTTATGCTGATGGGCGGGATGTAAACTGCCAACTGCCTCACTGGAGGAGTGCATTGTGTTCCCTAAAACAAGTAAACAACAGAGCTACAGAGCCAAGGCCACTTCCAGTCTAGGGAATATACCTTGGGAAAACTGAAAATCAATAAGAAAGAGCCACCTCCAAATTTAGGGCTGCACTGACTACAAGAACCTCAACTTGGGTACACCTTAAATATCCCAGGAAATATAAAAATGGTTCAAAACATTGTGGTACTTACGTACGATGGAATATCCCTCAGCGAAGAAATCAATGTCATAAGACCAGTAGCAGCAAAGTGAGTGGATTCAGGTACGATGATTCTAAGTGAAATAAGTCACACAGAAAAAGAAACTTATCATAAGATATCACTTATGAAGATCCTGTAAACATGGCTACACGTGAACTGAGTTAGGAAAGAGAACAGAGTCTCACATTTAGAAAACACTCTTATGCCTGCATAAAGGGGAAGGAGAGGTGGGGTGATGCATAAAACGAGAGTTTGATATAAGCACAGGGACCGTTCCAAAAACCAACTTTGGAATAGACAAGACCTACACCTTCCTCAGTGAAAGAGACTCAAAACCCCATATTTCCCGCAGAGGAATATATCTGACTAGTAAGAATCTTAAAACCTATGTATTGATATGACTCCATAAGGGAATCAAGTGTGTCTAGAGTGGCATAAACATGGCAGCGAGAATCAGCTCAAACCCACTATAAAAAGGAATTTCAAAAGCAAAACCAAAAAACAGGGAAATTCTTTACAATTCCTTCAGGGTGTCTGAGGAAACCTGGAAAGACCCTATCTACAATGACAGCTGGATGTGGCATAAGGCTGGACACTTGGGACTGAGAGGATTGGTGAGATTGGGTGAGCAAATGCAGACCCTTTCAAGCAATAATGCATGGCCCCCATTCCATGGGTCCCAACTCTCCAGGTTCAAGGGAATATTACTACAGCTATAACATGTACAGGAAACCTAGAGAATGGACACACTGTGAATACGAAAGGTTTCTAAAACTCAACGAATAGTCCCTCTCCTGGTGCTCCAGTTTGACTTTCCAACTGCCTTACTATCAATCTCCCAACTTGGAGAGACAGGCCCTTTAACCTCCTGGTTTGCACAGGTTCCCAATTTGGCAGAGGATGGAAGGGACGAGGGAGAACCCATGAGAGAGTAGCTGTTAGGCATTTGGACGGGCACATGTCACTCTAATTTCCCGGCAGGAAGAAGAATTAACCAAAGTCTCAGCCACACACCGGGAACCAGTATAGGACATGATCCAAAATTTTGGACTTGCGTTCAGCTCACAAAAAACGAGTTGAGAAATGGAGCTCAGGGGCACAGCAATTCACAAACTGGCAGAGTGATAAAGGACAACTATCGTCCAAAAATCTGTTGAGGGAAGTCAACGAGGCGGACTTGAAAGTGAGGCAAAATAGCAGGAAACAGATTTCAAGAGGTACGTTGGAATCGCCTGTAAAGCACAGGAAGAGGGGCACAACTTGGACAATGGTGCACTTGGCCAAAAAAGGGTGTATGCGTTTTCTCCTGAATATATTCAGGAGAAAACGCATACGCCCTGTTTGGCCAAGCAAGTAAGCGGGCAATGCAAATCTGCACTACAAAGAAGTATCATTTCCCACCGGTCAAAAGGGACATCCACAAAATGTGTAAAAACCAGAAAGGCAAGACAGGCCCTGGAGAACTGGAAGCCTTGTTATGCTGATGGGCGGGATGTAAATTGCCAACTGCCTCACTGGAGGAGTGCATTGTGTTCCCTAAAACAAGTAAACAACAGAGCTACAGAGCCAAGGCCACTTCCAGTCTAGGGAATATACCTTGGGAAAACTGAAAATCAATAGGAAAGAGCCACCTCCAAATTTAGGGCTGCACAGGCTACAAGAACCTCAAATTGGGTACACCTTAAATATCCCAGGAAATATAAAAATGGTTCAAAACATTGTGGTACTTACGTACGATGGAATATCCCTCAGCCATGTAATCAATGACATAAGACCAGTAGCAACAAAGTGAGTGGATTCAGGTACGATGATTCTAAGTGAAATAAGTCACACCGAAAAAGAAACTTATCATAAGATATCACTTATGAAGATCCTGTAAACATGGCTACACGTGAACTGAGTTAGGAAAGAGAACAGAGTCTCACATTTAGAAAACACTCTTATGCCTGCATAAAGGGGAAGGAGAGGTGGGGTGATGCATAAAACCAGAGTTTGATATAAGCACAGGGACCGTTTCAAAAACCAACTTTGGAATAGCCAAGACCTACACCTTCCTCAGTGAAAGAGACTCAAAACCCCATATTTCCCACAGAGGAATATATCTGACTAGTAAGAATCTTAAAACCTATGTATTGATATGTCTCCATAAGGGAATCAAGTGTGTCTAGAGTGGCATAAACATGGCAGCGAGAATCAGCTCAAACCCACTATAAAAAGGAATTTCAAAAGCAAAACCAAAAAACAGGGAAATTCTTTACAATTCCTTCAGGGTGTCTGAGGAAACCTGGAAAGACCCTATCTACAATGACAGCTGGATGTGGCATAAGGCTGGACACTTGGGACTGAGAGGATTGGTGAGATTGGGTGAGCAAATGCAGACCCTTTCAAGCAATAATGCATGGCCCCCATTCCATGGGTCCCAACTCTCCAGGTTCAAGGGAATATTACTACAGCTATAACATGTACAGGAAACCTAGAGAATGGACACACTGTGAATACGAAAGGTTTCTAAAACTCAAAGAATAGTCCCTCTTCTGGTGCTCCAGTTTGACTTTCCAACTGCCTTACTATCAATCTCCCAACTTGGAGAGACAGGCCCTTTAACCTCCTGGTTTGCACAGGTTCCCAGTTTGGCAGAGGATGGAACGGACGAAGGAGAACCCATGAGAGAGTAGCTGTTAGGCATTTGGACGGGCACATGTCACTCTAATTTCCCGGCAGGAAGAAGAATTAACCAAAGTCTCAGCCACCCACCAGGAACCAGTATAGGACATGATCCAAAATTTTGGACTTGCGTTCAGCTCACAAAAAACGAGTTGAGAAATGGAGCTCAGGGGCACAGCAATTCACAAACTGGCAGAGTGATAAAGGACAACTATTGTCCAAAAATCTGTTGAGGGAAGTCAACGAGGCGGACTTGAAAGTGAGGCAAAATAGCAGGAAACAGATTTCAAGAGGTACCTTGGAATCGCCTGTAAAGCACAGGAAGAGGGGCACAACTTGGAAAATGGTGCACTTGGCCAAAAAGGGCGTATGCGTTTTCTCCTGAATATATTCAGGAGAAAACGCATACGCCCTTTTTGGCCAAGCAAGCAAGCGGGCAATGCAAATCTGCACTACAAAGAAGTATCACTTCCCACCGGTCAAAAGGGACATCCACAAAATATGTAAAAACCAGAAAGGCAAGACAGGCCCTGGAGAACTGGGAGCCTTGTTATGCTGATGGGCGGGATGTAAATTGCCAACTGCCTCACTGGAGGAGTGCATTGTGTTCCCTAAAACAAGTAAACAACAGAGCTACAGAGCCAAGGCCACTTCCAGTCTAGGGAATATACCTTGGGAAAACTGAAAATCAATAAGAAAGAGCCACCTCCAAATTTAGGGCTGCACTGACTACAAGAACCTCAACTTGGGTACACCTTAAATATCCCAGGAAATATAAAAACGGTTCAAAACTTTGTGGTACTTACGTATGATGGAATATCCCTCAGCCATGAAATCAATGTCATAAGACCAGTAGCAGCAAAGTGAGTGGATTCAGGTACGATGATTCTAAGTGAAATAAGTCACACAGAAAAAGAAACTTATCATAAGATATCACTTATGAAGATCCTGTAAACATGGCTACACGTGAACTGAGTTAGGAAAGAGAACAGAGTCTCACATTTAGAAAACACTCTTATGCCTGCATAAAGGGGATGGAGAGGTCGGGTGATGCATAAAACCAGAGTTTGATATAAGCACAGGGACCGTTCCAAAAACCAACTTTGGAATAGACAAGACCTACACCTTCCTCAGTGAAAGAGACTCAAATCCCCATATTTCCCACAGAGGAATATATCTGACTAGTAAGAATCTTAAAACCTATGTATTGATATGACTCCATAAGGGAATCAAGTGTGTCTAGAGTGGCATAAACATGGCAGCGAGAATCAGCTCAAACCCACTATAAAAAGGAATTTCAAAAGCAAAACCAAAAAACAGGGAAATTCTTTACAATTCCTTCAGGGTGTCTGAGGAAACCTGGAAAGAACCTATCTACAATGACAGCTGGATGTGGCATAAGGCTGGACACTTGGGACTGAGAGGATTGGTGAGATTGGGTGAGCAAATGCAGACCCTTTCAAGCAATAATGCATGGCCCCCATTCCATGGGTCCCAACTCTCCAGGTTCAAGGGAATATTACTACAGCTATAACATGTACAGGAAACCTAGAGAATGGACACACTGTGAATACGAAAGGTTTCTAAAACTCAACGAATAGTCCCTCTCCTGGTGCTCCAGTTTGACTTTCCAACTGCCTTACTATCAATCTCCCAACTTGGAGAGACAGGCCCTTTAACCTCCTGGTTTGCACAGGTTCCCAATTTGGCAGAGGATGGAAGGGACGAGGGAGAACCCATGAGAGAGTAGCTGTTAGGCATTTGGACGGGCACATGTCACTCTAATTTCCCGGCAGGAAGAAGAATTAACCAAAGTCTCAGCCACCCACCGGGAACCAGTATAGGACATGATCCAAAATTTTGGACTTGCGTTCAGCTCACAAAAAACGAGTTGAGAAATGGAGCTCAGGGGCACAGCAATTCACAAACTGGCAGAGTGATAAAGGACAACTATCGTCCAAAAATCTGTTGAGGGAAGTCAACGAGGCGGACTTGAAAGCGAGGCAAAATAGCAGGAAACAGATTTCAAGAGGTACCTTGGAATCGCCTGTAAAGCACAGGAAGAGGGGCACAACTTGGACAATGGTGCACTTGGCCAAAAAGGGCGTATGCGTTTTCTCCTGAATATATTCAGGAGAAAACGCATACGCCCTTTTTGGCCAAGCAAGCAAGCGGGCAATGCAAATCTGCACTACAAAGAAGTATCACTTCCCACCGGTCAAAAGGGACATCCACAAAATGTGTAAAAACCAGAAAGGCAAGACAGGCCCTGGAGAACTGGGAGCCTTGTTATGCTGATGGGCGGGATGTAAACTGCCAACTGCCTCACTGGAGGAGTGCATTGTGTTCCCTAAAACAAGTAAACAACAGAGCTACAGAGCCAAGGCCACTTCCAGTCTAGGGAATATACCTTGGGAAAACTGAAAATCAATAAGAAAGAGCCACCTCCAAATTTAGGGCTGCACTGACTACAAGAACCTCAACTTGGGTACACCTTAAATATCCCAGGAAATATAAAAATGGTTCAAAACATTGTGGTACTTACGTATGATGGAATATCCCTCAGCCATGAAATCAATGTCATAAGACCAGTAGCAGCAAAGTGAGTGGATTCAGGTACGATGATTCTAAGTGAAATAAGTCACACAGAAAAAGAAACTTATCATAAGATATCACTTATGAAGATCCTGTAAACATGGCTACACGTGAACTGAGTTAGGAAAGAGAACAGAGTCTCACATTTAGAAAACACTCTTATGCCTGCATAAAGGGGATGGAGAGGTCGGGTGATGCATAAAACCAGAGTTTGATATAAGCACAGGGACCGTTCCAAAAACCAACTTTGGAATAGACAAGACCTACACCTTCCTCAGTGAAAGAGACTCAAAACCCCATATTTCCCGCAGAGGAATATATCTGACTAGTAAGAATCTTAAAACCTATGTATTGATATGACTCCATAAGGGAATCAAGTGTGTCTAGAGTGGCATAAACATGGCAGCGAGAATCAGCTCAAACCCACTATAAAAAGGAATTTCAAAAGCAAAACCAAAAAACAGGGAAATTCTTTACAATTCCTTCAGGGTGTCTGAGGAAACCTGGAAAGACCCTATCTACAATGACAGCTGGATGTGGCATAAGGCTGGACACTTGGGACTGAGAGGATTGGTGAGATTGGGTGAGCAAATGCAGACCCTTTCAAGCAATAATGCATGGCCCCCATTCCATGGGTCCCAACTCTCCAGGTTCAAGGGAATATTACTACAGCTATAACATGTACAGGAAACCTAGAGAATGGACACACTGTGAATATGAAAGGTTTCTAAAACTCAACGAATAGTCCCTCTCCTGGTGCTCCAGTTTGACTTTCCAACTGCCTTACTATCAATCTCCCAACTTGGAGAGACAGGCCCTTTAACCTCCTGGTTTGCACAGGTTCCCAATTTGCCAGAGGATGGAAGGGACGAGGGAGAACCCATGAGAGAGTAGCTGTTAGGCATTTGGACGGGCACATGTCACTCTAATTTCCCGGCAGGAAGAAGAATTAACCAGAGTCTCAGCCACCCACCGGGAACCAGTATAGGACATGATCCAAAATTTTGGACTTGTGTTCAGCTCACAAAAAACGAGTTGAGAAATGGAGCTCAGGGGCACAGCAATTCACAAACTGGCAGAGTGATAAAGGACAACTATCGTCCAAAAATCTGTTGAGGGAAGTCAACGAGGCGGACTTGAAAGCGAGGCAAAATAGCAGGAAACAGATTTCAAGAGGTACGTTGGAATCGCCTGTAAAGCACAGGAAGAGGGGCACATCTTGGACAATGGTGCACTTGGCCAAAAAGGGCGTATGCGTTTTCTCCTGAATATATTCAGGAGAAAACGCATACGCCCTTTTTGGCCAAGCAAGCAAGCGGGCAATGCAAATCTGCACTACAAAGAAGTATCACTTCCCACCGGTCAAAAGGGACATCCACAAAATGTGTAAAAACCAGAAAGGCAAGACAGGCCCTGGAGAACTGGGAGCCTTGTTATGCTGATGGGCGGGATGTAAATTGCCAACTGCCTCACTGGAGGATTGCATTGTGTTCCCTAAAACAAGTAAACAACAGAGCTACAGAGCCAAGGCCACTTACAGTCTAGGGAATATACCTTGGGAAAACTGAAAATCAATAAGAAAGAGCCACCTCCAAATTTAGGGCTGCACTGACTACAAGAACCTCAACTTGGGTACACCTTAAATATCCCAGGAAATATAAAAATGGTTCAAAACATTGTGGTACTTACGTACGATGGAATATCCCTCAGCCATGAAATCAATGTCTTAAGACCAGTAGCAGCAAAGTGAGTGGATTCAGGTACGATGATTCTAAGTGAAATAAGTCACACAGAAAAAGAAACTTATCATAAGATATCACTTATGAAGATCCTGTAAACATGGCTACACGTGAATTGAGTTAGGAAAGAGAACAGAGTCTCACATTTAGAAAACACTCTTATGCCTGCATAAAGGGGAAGGAGAGGTGGGGTGATGCATAAAACCAGAGTTTGATATAAGCACAGGGACCGTTTCAAAAACCAACTTTGGAATTGACAAGACCGACACCTTCCTCAGTGAAAGAGACTCAAAACCCCATATTTCCCACAGAGGAATATATCTGACTAGTAAGAATCTTAAAACCTATGTATTGATATGTCTCCATAAGGGAATCAAGTGTGTCTAGAGTGGCATAAACATGGCAGCGAGAATCAGCTCAAACCCACTATAAAAAGGAATTTCAAAAACAAAACCAAAAAACAGGGAAATTCTTTACAATTCCTTCAGGATGTCTGAGGAAACCTGGAAAGACCCTATCTACAATGACAGCTGGATGTGGCATAAGGCTGGACACTTGGGACTGAGAGGATTGGTGAGATTGGGTGAGCAAATGCAGACCCTTTCAAGCAATAATGCATGGCCCCCATTCCATGGGTCCCAACTCTCCAGGTTCAAGGGAATATTACTACAGCTATAACATGTACAGGAAACCTAGAGAATGGACACACTGTGAATACGAAAGGTTTCTAAAACTCAACGAATAGTCCCTCTCCTGGTGCTCAAGTTTGACTTTCCAACTGCCTTACTATCAATCTCCCAACTTGGAGAGACAGGCCCTTTAACCTCCTGGTTTGCACAGGTTCCCAATTTGGCAGAGGATGGAAGGGACGAGTGAGAACCCATGAGAGAGTAGCTGTTAGGCATTTGGACGGGCACATGTCACTCTAATTTCCCAGCAGGAAGAAGAATTAACCAAAGTCTCAGCCACCCACCGGGAACAGGTATAGGACATGATCCAAAATTTTGGACTTGCGTTCAGCTCACAAAAAAAGAGTTGAGAAATGGAGCTCAGGGGCACAGCAATTCACAAACTGGCAGAGTGATAAAGGACAACTATCGTCCAAAAATCTGTTGAGGGAAGTCAACGAGGCGGACTTGAAAGTGAGGCAAAATAGCAGGAAACAGATTTCAAGAGGTACGTTGGAATCGCCTCTAAAGCACAGGAAGACGGGCACAACTTGGACAATGGTGCACTTGGCCAAAAAGGGCGTATGCGTTTTCTCCTGAATATATTCAGGAGAAAACGCATACGCCCTTTTTGGCCAAGCAAGCAAGCGGGCAATGCAAATCTGCACTACAAAGAAGTATCACTTCCCACCGGTCAAAAGGACATCCACAAAATGTGTAAAAACCAGAAAGGAAAGACAGGCCCTGAGGAACTGGGAGCCTTGTTATGCTGATGGGTGGGATGTAAATTGCCAACTGCCTCACTGGAGGAGTGCATTGTGTTCCCTAAAACAAGTAAACAACAGAGCTACAGAGCCAAGGCCACTTCCAGTCTAGGGAATATACCTTGGGAAAACTGAAAATCAATAAGAAAGAGCCACCTCCAAATTTAGGGCTCCACTGACTACAAGAACCTCAACTTGGGTACACCTTAAATATCCCAGGAAATATAAAAATGGTTCAAAACATTGTGGTACTTACGTACGATGGAATATCCCTCAGCCATGAAATCAATGTCATAAGACCAGTAGCAACAAAGTGAGTGGATTCAGGTACGATGATTCTAAGTGAAATAAGTCACACAGAAAAAGAAAATTATCATAAGATATCACTTATGAAGATCCTGTAAACATGGCTACACGTGAACTGAGTTAGGAAAGAGAACAGAGTCTCACATTTAGAAAACACTCTTATGCCTGCATAAAGGGGAAGGAGAGGTGGGGTGATGCATAAAACCAGAGTTTGATATAAGCACAGGGAACGTTTCAAAAACCAACTTTGGAATTGACAAGACCGACACCTTCCTCAGTGAAAGAGGCTCAAAACCCCATATTTCCCACAGAGGAATATATCTGACTAGTAAGAATCTTAAAACCTATGTATTGATATGTCTCCATAAGGGAATCAAGTGTGTCTAGAGTGGCATAAACATGGCAGCGAGAATCAGCTCAAACACACTATAAAAAGGAATTTCAAAAGCAAAACCAAAAAACAGGGAAATTCTTTACAATTCCTTCAGGGTGTCTGAGGAAACCTGGAAAGACCCTATCTACAATGACAGCTGGATGTGGCATAAGGCTGGACACTTGGGACTGAGAGGATTTGTGAGATTGGGTGAGCAAATGCAGACCCTTTCAAGCAATAATGCATGGCCCCCATTCCATGGGTCCCAACTCTCCAGGTTCAAGGGAATATTACTACAGCTATAACATGTACAGGAAACCTAGAGAATGGACACACTGTGAATACGAAAGGTTTCTAAAACTCAACGAATAGTCCCTCTCCTGGTGCTCCAGTTTGACTTTCCAACTGCCTTACTATCAATCTCCCAACTTGGAGAGACAGGCCCTTTAACCTCCTGGTTTGCACAGGTTCCCAATTTGGCAGAGGATGGAAGGGACGAGGGAGAACCCATGAGAGAGTAGCTGTTAGGCATTTGGACGGGCACATGTCACTCTAATTTCCCGGCAGGAAGAAGAATTAACCAGAGTCTCAGCCACCCACCGGGAACCAGTATAGGACATGATCCAAAATTTTGGACTTGTGTTCAGCTCACAAAAAACGAGTTGAGAAATGGAGCTCAGGGGCACAGCAATTCACAAACTGGCAGAGTGATAAAGGACAACTATCGTCCAAAAATCTGTTGAGGGAAGTCAACGAGGCGGACTTGAAAGCGAGGCAAAATAGCAGGAAACAGATTTCAAGAGGTACGTTGGAATCGCCTGTAAAGCACAGGAAGAGGGGCACAACTTGGACAATGGTGCACTTGGCCAAAAAGGGCGTATGCGTTTTCTCCTGAATATATTCAGGAGAAAACGCATACGCCCTTTTTGGCCAAGCAAGCAAGCGGGCAATGCAAATCTGCACTACAAAGAAGTATCACTTCCCACCGGTCAAAAGGGACATCCACAAAATGTGTAAAAACCAGAAAGGCAAGACAGGCCCTGGAGAACAGGGAGCCTTGTTATGCTGATGGGCGGGATGTAAATTGCCAACTGCCTCACTGGAGGAGTGCATTGTGTTCCCTAAAACAAGTAAACAACAGAGCTACAGAGCCAAGGCCACTTACAGTCTAGGGAATATACCTTGGGAATACTGAAAATCAATAAGAAAGAGCCACCTCCAAATTTAGGGCTGCACTGACTACAAGAACCTCAACTTGGGTACACCTTAAATATCCCAGGAAATATAAAAATGGTTCAAAACATGGTGGTACTTACGTACGATGGAATATCCCTCAGCCATGAAATCAATGTCTTAAGACCAGTAGCAGCAAAGTGAGTGGATTCAGGTACGATGATTCTAAGTGAAATAAGTCACACAGAAAAAGAAACTTATCATAAGATATCAGTTATGAAGATCCTGTAAACATGGCTACACGTGAATTGAGTTAGGAAAGAGAACAGAGTCTCACATTTAGAAAAGACTCTTATGCCTGCATAAAGGGGAAGGAGAGGTGGGGTGATGCATAAAACCAGAGTTTGATATAAGCACAGGGACCGTTTCAAAAACCAACTTTGGAATAGACAAGACCTACACCTTCCTCAGTGAAAGAGACTCAAAACCCCATATTTCCCACAGAGGAATATATCTGACAAGTAAGAATCTTAAAACCTATGTATTGATATGTCTCCATAAGGGAATCAAGTGTGTCTAGAGTGGCATAAACATGGCAGCGAGTATCAGCTCAAACCCACTATAAAAAGGAATTTCAAAAGCAAAACCAAAAAACAGGGAAATTCTTTACAATTCCTTCAGGGTGTCTGAGGAAACCTGGAAAGACCCTATCTACAATGACAGCTGGATGTGGCATAAGGCTGGACACTTGGGACTGAGAGGATTGTTGAGATTGGGTGAGCGAATGCAGACCCTTTCAAGCAATAATGCATGGCCCCCATTCCATGGGTCCCAACTCTCCAGGTTCAAGGGAATATTACTACAGCTATAACATGTACAGGAAACCTAGAGAATGGACACACTGTGAATACGAAAGGTTTCTAAAACTCAACGAATAGTCCCTCTCCTGGTGCTCCAGTTTGACTTTCCAACTGCCTTACTATCAATCTCCCAACTTGGAGAGACAGGCCCTTTAACCTCCTGGTTTGCACAGGTTCCCAATTTGGCAGAGGATGGAAGGGACGAGGGAGAACCCATGAGAGAGTAGCTGTTAGGCATTCGGACGGGCACATGTCACTCTAATTTCCCGGCAGGAAGAAGAATTAACCAAAGTCTCAGCCACCCACCGGGAACCAGTATAGGACATGATCCAAAATTTTGGACTTGCGTTCAGCTCACAAAAAACGAGTTGAGAAATGGAGCTCAGGGGCACAGCAATTCACAAACTGGCAGAGTGATAAAGGACAACTTTCGTCCAAAAATCTGTTGAGGGAAGTCAACGAGGCGGACTTGAAAGCGAGGCAAAATAGCAGGAAACAGATTTCAAGAGGTACGTTGGAATCGCCTGTAAAGCACAGGAAGAGGGGCACAACTTGGACAATGGTGCACTTGGCCAAAAAGGGCGTATGCGTTTTCTCCTGAATATATTCAGGAGAAAACGCATACGCCCTTTTTGGCCAAGCAAGCAAGCGGGCAATGCAAATCTGCACTACAAAGAAGTATCACTTCCCACCGGTCAAAAGGGACATCCACAAAATGTGTAAAAACCAGAAAGGCAAGACAGGCCCTGGAGAACTGGGAGCCTTGTTATGCTGATGGGCGGGATGTAAACTGCCAACTGCCTCACTGGAGGAGTGCATTGTGTTCCCTAAAACAAGTAAACAACAGAGCTACAGAGCCAAGGCCACTTCCAGTCTAGGGAATATACCTTGGGAAAACTGAAAATCAATAAGAAAGAGCCACCTCCAAATTTAGGGCTGCACTGACTACAAGAACCTCAACTTGGGTACACCTTAAATATCCCAGGAAATATAAAAATGGTTCAAAACATTGTGGTACTTACGTACGATGGAATATCCCTCAGCGAAGAAATCAATGTCATAAGACCAGTAGCAGCAAAGTGAGTGGATTCAGGTACGATGATTCTAAGTGAAATAAGTCACACAGAAAAAGAAACTTATCATAAGATATCACTTATGAAGATCCTGTAAACATGGCTACACGTGAACTGAGTTAGGAAAGAGAACAGAGTCTCACATTTAGAAAACACTCTTATGCCTGCATAAAGGGGAAGGAGAGGTGGGGTGATGCATAAAACGAGAGTTTGATATAAGCACAGGGACCGTTCCAAAAACCAACTTTGGAATAGACAAGACCTACACCTTCCTCAGTGAAAGAGACTCAAAACCCCATATTTCCCGCAGAGGAATATATCTGACTAGTAAGAATCTTAAAACCTATGTATTGATATGACTCCATAAGGGAATCAAGTGTGTCTAGAGTGGCATAAACATGGCAGCGAGAATCAGCTCAAACCCACTATAAAAAGGAATTTCAAAAGCAAAACCAAAAAACAGGGAAATTCTTTACAATTCCTTCAGGGTGTCTGAGGAAACCTGGAAAGACCCTATCTACAATGACAGCTGGATGTGGCATAAGGCTGGACACTTGGGACTGAGAGGATTGGTGAGATTGGGTGAGCAAATGCAGACCCTTTCAAGCAATAATGCATGGCCCCCATTCCATGGGTCCCAACTCTCCAGGTTCAAGGGAATATTACTACAGCTATAACATGTACAGGAAACCTAGAGAATGGACACACTGTGAATACGAAAGGTTTCTAAAACTCAACGAATAGTCCCTCTCCTGGTGCTCCAGTTTGACTTTCCAACTGCCTTACTATCAATCTCCCAACTTGGAGAGACAGGCCCTTTAACCTCCTGGTTTGCACAGGTTCCCAATTTGGCAGAGGATGGAAGGGACGAGGGAGAACCCATGAGACAGTAGCTGTTAGGCATTTGGACGGGCACATGTCACTCTAATTTCCCGGCAGGAAGAAGAATTAACCAAAGTCTCAGCCACACACCGGGAACCAGTATAGGACATGATCCAAAATTTTGGACTTGCGTTCAGCTCACAAAAAACGAGTTGAGAAATGGAGCTCAGGGGCACAGCAATTCACAAACTGGCAGAGTGATAAAGGACAACTATCGTCCAAAAATCTGTTGAGGGAAGTCAACGAGGCGGACTTGAAAGTGAGGCAAAATAGCAGGAAACAGATTTCAAGAGGTACGTTGGAATCGCCTGTAAAGCACAGGAAGAGCGGCACAACTTGGACAATGGTGCACTTGGCCAAAAAAGGGTGTATGCGTTTTCTCCTGAATATATTCAGGAGAAAACGCATACGCCCTGTTTGGCCAAGCAAGTAAGCGGGCAATGCAAATCTGCACTACAAAGAAGTATCATTTCCCACCGGTCAAAAGGGACATCCACAAAATGTGTAAAAACCAGAAAGGCAAGACAGGCCCTGGAGAACTGGAAGCCTTGTTATGCTGATGGGCGGGATGTAAATTGCCAACTGCCTCACTGGAGGAGTGCATTGTGTTCCCTAAAACAAGTAAACAACAGAGCTACAGAGCCAAGGCCACTTCCAGTCTAGGGAATATACCTTGGGAAAACTGAAAATCAATAAGAAAGAGCTACCTCCAAATTTAGGGCTGCACTGACTACAAGAACCTCAACTTGGGTACACCTTAAATATCCCAGGAAATATAAAAATGGTTCAAAACATTGTGGTACTTACGTACGATGGAATATCCCTCAGCCATGAAATCAATGTCATAAGACCAGTAGCAGCAAAGTGAGTGGATTCAGGTACGATGATTCTAAGTGAAATAAGTCACACAGAAAAAGAAACTTATCATAAGATATCACTTATGAAGATCCTGTAAACATGGCTACACGTGAACTGAGTTAGGAAAGAGAACAGAGTCTCACATTTAGAAAACACTCTTATGCCTGCATAAAGGGGAAGGAGAGGTGGGGTGATGCATAAAACCAGAGTTTGATATAAGCACAGGGACCGTTTCAAAAACCAAATTTGGAACTGACAAGACCGACACCTTCCTCAGTGAAAGAGACTCAAAACCCCATAATTCCCACAGAGGAATATATCTGACTAGTAAGAATCTTAAAACCTATGTATTGATATGTCTCCATAAGGGAATCAAGTGTGTCTAGAGTGGCATAAACATGGCAGCGAGTATCAGCTCAAACCCACTATAAAAAGGAATTTCAAAAGCAAAACCAAAAAACAGGGAAATTCTTTACAATTCCTTCAGGGTGTCTGAGGAAACCTGGAATGACCCTATCTACAATGACAGCTGGATGTGGCATAAGGCTGGACACTTGGGACTGAGAGGATTGGTGAGATTGGGTGAGCGAATGCAGACCCTTTCAAGCAATAATGCATGGCCCCCATTCCATGGGTCCCAACTCTCCAGGTTCAAGGGAATATTACTACAGCTATAACATGTACAGGAAACCTAGAGAATGGACACACTGTGAATACGAAAGGTTTCTAAAACTCAACGAATAGTCCCTCTCCTGGTGCTCCAGTTTGACTTTCCAACTGCCTTACTATCAATCTCCCAACTTGGAGAGACAGGCCCTTTAACCTCCTGGTTTGCACAGGTTCCCAATTTGCCAGAGGATGGAAGGGACGAGGGAGAACCCATGAGAGAGTAGCTGTTAGGCATTTGGACGGGCACATGTCACTCTAATTTCCCAGCAGGAAGAAGAATTAACCAGAGTCTCAGCCACCCACCGGGAACCAGTATAGGACATGATCCAAAATTTTGGACTTGTGTTCAGCTCACAAAAAACGAGTTGAGAAATGGAGCTCAGGGGCACAGCAATTCACAAACTGGCAGAGTGATAAAGGACAACTATCGTCCAAAAATCTGTTGAGGGAAGTCAACGAGGCGGACTTGAAAGCGAGGCAAAATAGCAGGAAACAGATTTCAAGAGGTACCTTGGAATCGCCTGTAAAGCACAGGAAGAGGGGCACAACTTGGACAATGGTGCACTTGGCCAAAAAGGGCGTATGCGTTTTCTCCTGAATATATTCAGGAGAAAACGCATACGCCCTTTTTGGCCAAGCAAGCAAGCGGGCAATGCAAATCTGCACTACAAAGAAGTATCACTTCCCACCGGTCAAAAGGGACATCCACAAAATGTGTAAAAACCAGAAAGGCAAGACAGGCCCTGGAGAACTGGGAGCCTTGTTATGCTGATGGGCGGGATGTAAATTGCCAACTGCCTCACTGGAGGAGTGCATTGTGTTCCCTAAAACAAGTAAACAACAGAGCTACAGAGCCAAGGCCACTTCCAGTCTAGGGAATATACCTTGGGAAAACTGAAAATCAATAAGAAAGAGCCACCTCCAAATTTAGGGCTGCACTGACTACAAGAACCTCAACTTGGGTACACCTTAAATATCCCAGGAAATATAAAAATGGTTCAAAACATTGTGGTACTTACGTATGATGGAATATCCCTCAGCCATGAAATCAATGTCTTAAGACCAGTAGCAGCAAAGTGAGTGGATTCAGGTACGATGATTCTAAGTGAAATAAGTCACACAGAAAAAGAAACTTATCATAAGATATCACTTATGAAGATCCTGTAAACATGGCTACACGTGAATTGAGTTAGGAAAGAGAACAGAGTCTCACATTTAGAAAACACTCTTATGCCTGCATAAAGGGGAAGGAGAGGTGGGGTGATGCATAAAACCAGAGTTTGATATAAGCACAGGGACCGTTCCAAAAACCAACTTTGGAATTGACAAGACCGACACCTTCCTTAGTGAAAGAGACTCAAAACCCCATATTTCCCACAGAGGAATATATCTGACTAGTAAGAATCTTAAAACCTATGTATTGATATGTCTCCATAAGGGAATCAAGTGTGTCTAGAGTGGCATAAATATGGCAGCGAGAATCAGCTCAAACCCACTATAAAAAGGAATTTCAAAAGCAAAACAAAAAAACAGGGAAATTCTTTACAATTCCTTCAGGGTGTCTGAGGAAACCTGGAAAGACCCTATCTACAATGACAGCTGGATGTGGCATAAGGCTGGACACTTGGGACTGAGAGGATTGGTGAGATTGGGTGAGCAAATGCAGACCCTTTCAAGCAATAATGCATGGCCCCCATTCCATGGGTCCCAACTCTCCAGGTTCAAGGGAATATTACTACAGCTATAACATGTACAGGAAACCTAGAGAATGGACACACTGTGAATACGAAAGGTTTCTAAAACTCAACGAATAGTCCCTCTCCTGGTGCTCCAGTTTGACTTTCCAACTGCCTTACTATCAATCTCCCAACTTGGACAGACAGGCCCTTTAACCTCCTGGTTTGCACAGGTTCCCAATTTGCCAGAGGATGGAAGGGACGAGGGAGAACCCATGAGAGAGTAGCTGTTAGGCATTTGGACGGGCACATGTCACTCTAATTTCCCGGCAGGAAGAAGAATTAACCAGAGTCTCAGCCACCCACCGGGAACCAGTATAGGACATGATCCAAAATTTTGGACTTGTGTTCAGCTCACAAAAAACGAGTTGAGAAATGGAGCTCAGGGGCACAGCAATTCACAAACTGGCAGAGTGATAAAGGACAACTATCGTCCAAAAATCTGTTGAGGGAAGTCAACGAGGCGGACTTGAAAGCGAGGCAAAATAGCAGGAAACAGATTTCAAGAGGTACGTTGGAATCGCCTGTAAAGCACAGGAAGAGGGGCACATCTTGGACAATGGTGCACTTGGCCAAAAAGGGCGTATGCGTTTTCTCCTGAATATATTCAGGAGAAAACGCATACGCCCTTTTTGGCCAAGCAAGCAAGCGGGCAATGCAAATCTGCACTACAAAGAAGTATCATTTCCCACCGGTCAAAAGGACATCCACAAAATGTGTAAAAACCAGAAAGGAAAGACAGGCCCTGAGGAACTGGGAGCCTTGTTATGCTGATGGGTGGGATGTAAATTGCCAACTGCCTCACTGGAGGAGTGCATTGTGTTCCCTAAAACAAGTAAACAACAGAGCTACAGAGCCAAGGCCACTTCCAGTCTAGGGAATATACCTTGGGAAAACTGAAAATCAATAAGAAAGAGCCACCTCCAAATTTAGGGCTCCACTGACTACAAGAACCTCAACTTGGGTACACCTTAAATATCCCAGGAAATATAAAAATGGTTCAAAACATTGTGGTACTTACGTACGATGGAATATCCCTCAGCCATGAAATCAATGTCATAAGACCAGTAGCAACAAAGTGAGTGGATTCAGGTACGATGATTCTAAGTGAAATAAGTCACACAGAAAAAGAAAATTATCATAAGATATCACTTATGAAGATCCTGTAAACATGGCTACACGTGAACTGACTTAGGAAAGAGAACAGAGTCTCACATTTAGAAAACACTCTTATGCCTGCATAAAGGGGAAGGAGAGGTGGGGTGATGCATAAAACCAGAGTTTGATATAAGCACAGGGAACGTTTCAAAAACCAACTTTGGAATTGACAAGACCGACACCTTCCTCAGTGAAAGAGGCTCAAAACCCCATATTTCCCACAGAGGAATATATCTGACTAGTAAGAATCTTAAAACCTATGTATTGATATGTCTCCATAAGGGAATCAAGTGTGTCTAGAGTGGCATAAACATGGCAGCGAGAATCAGCTCAAACACACTATAAAAAGGAATTTCAAAAGCAAAACCAAAAAACAGGGAAATTCTTTACAATTCCTTCAGGGTGTCTGAGGAAACCTGGAAAGACCCTATCTACAATGACAGCTGGATGTGGCATAAGGCTGGACACTTGGGACTGAGAGGATTTGTGAGATTGGGTGAGCAAATGCAGACCCTTTCAAGCAATAATGCATGGCCCCCATTCCATGGGTCCCAACTCTCCAGGTTCAAGGGAATATTACTACAGCTATAACACGTACAGGAAACCTAGAGAATGGACACACTGTGAATACGAAAGGTTTCTAAAACTCAACGAATAGTCCCTCTCCTGGTGCTCCAGTTTGACTTTCCAACTGCCTTACTATCAATCTCCCAACTTGGAGAGACAGGCCCTTTAACCTCCTGGTTTGCACAGGTTCCCAATTTGGCAGAGGATGGAAGGGACGAGGGAGAACCCATGAGAGAGTAGCTGTTAGGCATTTGGACGGGCACATGTCACTCTAATTTCCCGGCAGGAAGAAGAATTAACCAGAGTCTCAGCCACCCACCGGGAACCAGTATAGGACATGATCCAAAATTTTGGACTTGTGTTCAGCTCACAAAAAACGAGTTGAGAAATGGAGCTCAGGGGCACAGCAATTCACAAACTGGCAGAGTGATAAAGGACAACTATCGTCCAAAAATCTGTTGAGGGAAGTCAACGAGGCGGACTTGAAAGCGAGGCAAAATAGCAGGAAACAGATTTCAAGAGGTACGTTGGAATCGCCTGTAAAGCACAGGAAGAGGGGCACAACTTGGACAATGGTGCACTTGGCCAAAAAGGGCGTATGCGTTTTCTCCTGAATATATTCAGGAGAAAACGCATACGCCCTTTTTGGCCAAGCAAGCAAGCGGGCAATGCAAATCTGCACTACAAAGAAGTATCACTTCCCACCGGTCAAAAGGGACATCCACAAAATGTGTAAAAACCAGAAAGGCAAGACAGGCCCTGGAGAACAGGGAGCCTTGTTATGCTGATGGGCGGGATGTAAATTGCCAACTGCCTCACTGGAGGAGTGCATTGTGTTCCCTAAAACAAGTAAACAACAGAGCTACAGAGCCAAGGCCACTTACAGTCTAGGGAATATACCTTGGGAATACTGAAAATCAATAAGAAAGAGCCACCTCCAAATTTAGGGCTGCACTGACTACAAGAACCTCAACTTGGGTACACCTTAAATATCCCAGGAAATATAAAAATGGTTCAAAACATGGTGGTACTTACGTACGATGGAATATCCCTCAGCCATGAAATCAATGTCTTAAGACCAGTAGCAGCAAAGTGAGTGGATTCAGGTACGATGATTCTAAGTGAAATAAGTCACACAGAAAAAGAAACTTATCATAAGATATCAGTTATGAAGATCCTGTAAACATGGCTACACGTGAATTGAGTTAGGAAAGAGAACAGAGTCTCACATTTAGAAAAGACTCTTATGCCTGCATAAAGGGGAAGGAGAGGTGGGGTGATGCATAAAACCAGAGTTTGATATAAGCACAGGGACCGTTTCAAAAACCAACTTTGGAATAGACAAGACCTACACCTTCCTCAGTGAAAGAGACTCAAAACCCCATATTTCCCACAGAGGAATATATCTGACAAGTAAGAATCTTAAAACCTATGTATTGATATGTCTCCATAAGGGAATCAAGTGTGTCTAGAGTGGCATAAACATGGCAGCGAGTATCAGCTCAAACCCACTATAAAAAGGAATTTCAAAAGCAAAACCAAAAAACAGGGAAATTCTTTACAATTCCTTCAGGGTGTCTGAGGAAACCTGGAAAGACCCTATCTACAATGACAGCTGGATGTGGCATAAGGCTGGACACTTGGGACTGAGAGGATTGTTGAGATTGGGTGAGCGAATGCAGACCCTTTCAAGCAATAATGCATGGCCCCCATTCCATGGGTCCCAACTCTCCAGGTTCAAGGGAATATTACTACAGCTATAACATGTACAGGAAACCTAGAGAATGGACACACTGTGAATACGAAAGGTTTCTAAAACTCAACGAATAGTCCCTCTCCTGGTGCTCCAGTTTGACTTTCCAACTGCCTTACTATCAATCTCCCAACTTGGAGAGACAGGCCCTTTAACCTCCTGGTTTGCACAGGTTCCCAATTTGGCAGAGGATGGAAGGGACGAGGGAGAACCCATGAGAGAGTAGCTGTTAGGCATTTGGACGGGCACATGTCACTCTAATTTCCCGGCAGGAAGAAGAATTAACCAAAGTCTCAGCCACCCACCGGGAACCAGTATAGGACATGATCCAAAATTTTGGACTTGCGTTCAGCTCACAAAAAACGAGTTGAGAAATGGAGCTCAGGGGCACAGCAATTCACAAACTGGCAGAGTGATAAAGGACAACTTTCGTCCAAAAATCTGTTGAGGGAAGTCAACGAGGCGGACTTGAAAGCGAGGCAAAATAGCAGGAAACAGATTTCAAGAGGTACGTTGGAATCGCCTGTAAAGCACAGGAAGAGGGGCACAACTTGGACAATGGTGCACTTGGCCAAAAAGGGCGTATGCGTTTTCTCCTGAATATATTCAGGAGAAAACGCATACGCCCTTTTTGGCCAAGCAAGCAAGCGGGCAATGCAAATCTGCACTACAAAGAAGTATCACTTCCCACCGGTCAAAAGGGACATCCACAAAATGTGTAAAAACCAGAAAGGCAAGACAGGCCCTGGAGAACTGGGAGCCTTGTTATGCTGATGGGCGGGATGTAAACTGCCAACTGCCTCACTGGAGGAGTGCATTGTGTTCCCTAAAACAAGTAAACAACAGAGCTACAGAGCCAAGGCCACTTCCAGTCTAGGGAATATACCTTGGGAAAACTGAAAATCAATAAGAAAGAGCCACCTCCAAATTTAGGGCTGCACTGACTACAAGAACCTCAACTTGGGTACACCTTAAATATCCCAGGAAATATAAAAATGGTTCAAAACATTGTGGTACTTACGTACGATGGAATATCCCTCAGCGAAGAAATCAATGTCATAAGACCAGTAGCAGCAAAGTGAGTGGATTCAGGTACGATGATTCTAAGTGAAATAAGTCACACAGAAAAAGAAACTTATCATAAGATATCACTTATGAAGATCCTGTAAACATGGCTACACGTGAACTGAGTTAGGAAAGAGAACAGAGTCTCACATTTAGAAAACACTCTTATGCCTGCATAAAGGGGAAGGAGAGGTGGGGTGATGCATAAAACGAGAGTTTGATATAAGCACAGGGACCGTTCCAAAAACCAACTTTGGAATAGACAAGACCTACACCTTCCTCAGTGAAAGAGACTCAAAACCCCATATTTCCCGCAGAGGAATATATCTGACTAGTAAGAATCTTAAAACCTATGTATTGATATGACTCCATAAGGGAATCAAGTGTGTCTAGAGTGGCATAAACATGGCAGCGAGAATCAGCTCAAACCCACTATAAAAAGGAATTTCAAAAGCAAAACCAAAAAACAGGGAAATTCTTTACAATTCCTTCAGGGTGTCTGAGGAAACCTGGAAAGACCCTATCTACAATGACAGCTGGATGTGGCATAAGGCTGGACACTTGGGACTGAGAGGATTGGTGAGATTGGGTGAGCAAATGCAGACCCTTTCAAGCAATAATGCATGGCCCCCATTCCATGGGTCCCAACTCTCCAGGTTCAAGGGAATATTACTACAGCTATAACATGTACAGGAAACCTAGAGAATGGACACACTGTGAATACGAAAGGTTTCTAAAACTCAACGAATAGTCCCTCTCCTGGTGCTCCAGTTTGACTTTCCAACTGCCTTACTATCAATCTCCCAACTTGGAGAGACAGGCCCTTTAACCTCCTGGTTTGCACAGGTTCCCAATTTGGCAGAGGATGGAAGGGACGAGGGAGAACCCATGAGACAGTAGCTGTTAGGCATTTGGACGGGCACATGTCACTCTAATTTCCCGGCAGGAAGAAGAATTAACCAAAGTCTCAGCCACACACCGGGAACCAGTATAGGACATGATCCAAAATTTTGGACTTGCGTTCAGCTCACAAAAAACGAGTTGAGAAATGGAGCTCAGGGGCACAGCAATTCACAAACTGGCAGAGTGATAAAGGACAACTATCGTCCAAAAATCTGTTGAGGGAAGTCAACGAGGCGGACTTGAAAGTGAGGCAAAATAGCAGGAAACAGATTTCAAGAGGTACGTTGGAATCGCCTGTAAAGCACAGGAAGAGCGGCACAACTTGGACAATGGTGCACTTGGCCAAAAAAGGGTGTATGCGTTTTCTCCTGAATATATTCAGGAGAAAACGCATACGCCCTGTTTGGCCAAGCAAGTAAGCGGGCAATGCAAATCTGCACTACAAAGAAGTATCATTTCCCACCGGTCAAAAGGGACATCCACAAAATGTGTAAAAACCAGAAAGGCAAGACAGGCCCTGGAGAACTGGAAGCCTTGTTATGCTGATGGGCGGGATGTAAATTGCCAACTGCCTCACTGGAGGAGTGCATTGTGTTCCCTAAAACAAGTAAACAACAGAGCTACAGAGCCAAGGCCACTTCCAGTCTAGGGAATATACCTTGGGAAAACTGAAAATCAATAAGAAAGAGCTACCTCCAAATTTAGGGCTGCACTGACTACAAGAACCTCAACTTGGGTACACCTTAAATATCCCAGGAAATATAAAAATGGTTCAAAACATTGTGGTACTTACGTACGATGGAATATCCCTCAGCCATGAAATCAATGTCATAAGACCAGTAGCAGCAAAGTGAGTGGATTCAGGTACGATGATTCTAAGTGAAATAAGTCACACAGAAAAAGAAACTTATCATAAGATATCACTTATGAAGATCCTGTAAACATGGCTACACGTGAACTGAGTTAGGAAAGAGAACAGAGTCTCACATTTAGAAAACACTCTTATGCCTGCATAAAGGGGAAGGAGAGGTGGGGTGATGCATAAAACCAGAGTTTGATATAAGCACAGGGACCGTTTCAAAAACCAAATTTGGAACTGACAAGACCGACACCTTCCTCAGTGAAAGAGACTCAAAACCCCATAATTCCCACAGAGGAATATATCTGACTAGTAAGAATCTTAAAACCTATGTATTGATATGTCTCCATAAGGGAATCAAGTGTGTCTAGAGTGGCATAAACATGGCAGCGAGTATCAGCTCAAACCCACTATAAAAAGGAATTTCAAAAGCAAAACCAAAAAACAGGGAAATTCTTTACAATTCCTTCAGGGTGTCTGAGGAAACCTGGAATGACCCTATCTACAATGACAGCTGGATGTGGCATAAGGCTGGACACTTGGGACTGAGAGGATTGGTGAGATTGGGTGAGCGAATGCAGACCCTTTCAAGCAATAATGCATGGCCCCCATTCCATGGGTCCCAACTCTCCAGGTTCAAGGGAATATTACTACAGCTATAACATGTACAGGAAACCTAGAGAATGGACACACTGTGAATACGAAAGGTTTCTAAAACTCAACGAATAGTCCCTCTCCTGGTGCTCCAGTTTGACTTTCCAACTGCCTTACTATCAATCTCCCAACTTGGAGAGACAGGCCCTTTAACCTCCTGGTTTGCACAGGTTCCCAATTTGCCAGAGGATGGAAGGGACGAGGGAGAACCCATGAGAGAGTAGCTGTTAGGCATTTGGACGGGCACATGTCACTCTAATTTCCCAGCAGGAAGAAGAATTAACCAGAGTCTCAGCCACCCACCGGGAACCAGTATAGGACATGATCCAAAATTTTGGACTTGTGTTCAGCTCACAAAAAACGAGTTGAGAAATGGAGCTCAGGGGCACAGCAATTCACAAACTGGCAGAGTGATAAAGGACAACTATCGTCCAAAAATCTGTTGAGGGAAGTCAACGAGGCGGACTTGAAAGCGAGGCAAAATAGCAGGAAACAGATTTCAAGAGGTACCTTGGAATCGCCTGTAAAGCACAGGAAGAGGGGCACAACTTGGACAATGGTGCACTTGGCAAAAAAGGGCGTATGCGTTTTCTCCTGAATATATTCAGGAGAAAACGCATACGCCCTTTTTGGCCAAGCAAGCAAGCGGGCAATGCAAATCTGCACTACAAAGAAGTATCACTTCCCACCGGTCAAAAGGGACATCCACAAAATGTGTAAAAACCAGAAAGGCAAGACAGGCCCTGGAGAACTGGGAGCCTTGTTATGCTGATGGGCGGGATGTAAATTGCCAACTGCCTCACTGGAGGAGTGCATTGTGTTCCCTAAAACAAGTAAACAACAGAGCTACAGAGCCAAGGCCACTTCCAGTCTAGGGAATATACCTTGGGAAAACTGAAAATCAATAAGAAAGAGCCACCTCCAAATTTAGGGCTGCACTGACTACAAGAACCTCAACTTGGGTACACCTTAAATATCCCAGGAAATATAAAAATGGTTCAAAACATTGTGGTACTTACGTATGATGGAATATCCCTCAGCCATGAAATCAATGTCTTAAGACCAGTAGCAGCAAAGTGAGTGGATTCAGGTACGATGATTCTAAGTGAAATAAGTCACACAGAAAAAGAAACTTATCATAAGATATCACTTATGAAGATCCTGTAAACATGGCTACACGTGAATTGAGTTAGGAAAGAGAACAGAGTCTCACATTTAGAAAACACTCTTATGCCTGCATAAAGGGGAAGGAGAGGTGGGGTGATGCATAAAACCAGAGTTTGATATAAGCACAGGGACCGTTCCAAAAACCAACTTTGGAATTGACAAGACCGACACCTTCCTTAGTGAAAGAGACTCAAAACCCCATATTTCCCACAGAGGAATATATCTGACTAGTAAGAATCTTAAAACCTATGTATTGATATGTCTCCATAAGGGAATCAAGTGTGTCTAGAGTGGCATAAACATGGCAGCGAGAATCAGCTCAAACCCACTATAAAAAGGAATTTCAAAAGCAAAACAAAAAAACAGGGAAATTCTTTACAATTCCTTCAGGGTGTCTGAGGAAACCTGGAAAGACCCTATCTACAATGACAGCTGGATGTGGCATAAGGCTGGACACTTGGGACTGAGAGGATTGGTGAGATTGGGTGAGCAAATGCAGACCCTTTCAAGCAATAATGCATGGCCCCCATTCCATGGGTCCCAACTCTCCAGGTTCAAGGGAATATTACTACAGCTATAACATGTACAGGAAACCTAGAGAATGGACACACTGTGAATACGAAAGGTTTCTAAAACTCAACGAATAGTCCCTCTCCTGGTGCTCCAGTTTGACTTTCCAACTGCCTTACTATCAATCTCCCAACTTGGACAGACAGGCCCTTTAACCTCCTGGTTTGCACAGGTTCCCAATTTGCCAGAGGATGGAAGGGACGAGGGAGAACCCATGAGAGAGTAGCTGTTAGGCATTTGGACGGGCACATGTCACTCTAATTTCCCGGCAGGAAGAAGAATTAACCAGAGTCTCAGCCACCCACTGGGAACCAGTATAGGACATGATCCAAAATTTTGGACTTGTGTTCAGCTCACAAAAAACGAGTTGAGAAATGGAGCTCAGGGGCACAGCAATTCACAAACTGGCAGAGTGATAAAGGACAACTATCGTCCAAAAATCTGTTGAGGGAAGTCAACGAGGCGGACTTGAAAGCGAGGCAAAATAGCAGGAAACAGATTTCAAGAGGTACGTTGGAATCGCCTGTAAAGCACAGGAAGAGGGGCACATCTTGGACAATGGTGCACTTGGCCAAAAAGGGCGTATGCGTTTTCTCCTGAATATATTCAGGAGAAAACGCATACGCCCTTTTTGGCCAAGCAAGCAAGCGGGCAATGCAAATCTGCACTACAAAGAAGTATCACTTCCCACCGGTCAAAAGGGACATCCACAAAATGTGTAAAAACCAGAAAGGCAAGACAGGCCCTGGAGAACTGGGAGCCTTGTTATGCTGATGGGCGGGATGTAAATTGCCAACTGCCTCACTGGAGGATTGCATTGTGTTCCCTAAAACAAGTAAACAACAGAGCTACAGAGCCAAGGCCACTTACAGTCTAGGGAATATACCTTGGGAAAACTGAAAATCAATAAGAAAGAGCCACCTCCAAATTTAGGGCTGCACTGACTACAAGAACCTCAACTTGGGTACACCTTAAATATCCCAGGAAATATAAAAATGGTTCAAAACATTGTGGTACTTACGTACGATGGAATATCCCTCAGCCATGAAATCAATGTCTTAAGACCAGTAGCAGCAAAGTGAGTGGATTCAGGTACGATGATTCTAAGTGAAATAAGTCACACAGAAAAAGAAACTTATCATAAGATATCACTTATGAAGATCCTGTAAACATGGCTACACGTGAATTGAGTTAGGAAAGAGAACAGAGTCTCACATTTAGAAAACACTCTTATGCCTGCATAAAGGGGAAGGAGAGGTGGGGTGATGCATAAAACCAGAGTTTGATATAAGCACAGGGACCGTTTCAAAAACCAACTTTGGAATTGACAAGACCGACACCTTCCTCAGTGAAAGAGGCTCAAAACCCCATATTTCCCACAGAGGAATATATCTGACTAGTAAGAATCTTAAAACCTATGTATTGATATGTCTCCATAAGGGAATCAAGTGTGTCTAGAGTGGCATAAACATGGCAGCGAGAATCAGCTCAAACACACTATAAAAAGGAATTTCAAAAGCAAAACCAAAAAACAGGGAAATTCTTTACAATTCCTTCAGGGTGTCTGAGGAAACCTGGAAAGACCCTATCTACAATGACAGCTGGATGTGGCATAAGGCTGGACACTTGGGACTGAGAGGATTTGTGAGATTGGGTGAGCAAATGCAGACCCTTTCAAGCAATAATGCATGGCCCCCATTCCATGGGTCCCAACTCTCCAGGTTCAAGGGAATATTACTACAGCTATAACATGTACAGGAAACCTAGAGAATGGACACACTGTGAATACGAAAGGTTTCTAAAACTCAACGAATAGTCCCTCTCCTGGTGCTCCAGTTTGACTTTCCAACTGCCTTACTATCAATCTCCCAACTTGGAGAGACAGGCCCTTTAACCTCCTGGTTTGCACAGGTTCCCAATTTGGCAGAGGATGGAACGGACGAGGGAGAACCCATGAGAGAGTAGCTGTTAGGCATTTGGACGGGCACATGTCACTCTAATTTCCCGGCAGGAAGAAGAATTAACCAGAGTCTCAGCCACCCACCGGGAACCAGTATAGGACATGATCCAAAATTTTGGACTTGTGTTCAGCTCACAAAAAACGAGTTGAGAAATGGAGCTCAGGGGCACAGCAATTCACAAACTGGCAGAGTGATAAAGGACAACTATCGTCCAAAAATCTGTTGAGGGAAGTCAACGAGGCGGACTTGAAAGCGAGGCAAAATAGCAGGAAACAGATTTCAAGAGGTACCTTGGAATCGCCTGTAAAGCACAGGAAGAGGGGCACAACTTGGACAATGGTGCACTTGGCCAAAAAGGGCGTATGCGTTTTCTCCTGAATATATTCAGGAGAAAACGCATACGCCCTTTTTGGCCAAGCAAGCAAGCGGGCAATGCAAATCTGCACTACAAAGAAGTATCACTTCCCACCGGTCAAAAGGGACATCCACAAAATGTGTAAAAACCAGAAAGGCAAGACAGGCCCTGGAGAACTGGGAGCCTTGTTATGCTGATGGGCGGGATGTAAATTGCCAACTGCCTCACTGGAGGATTGCATTGTGTTCCCTAAAACAAGTAAACAACAGAGCTACAGAGCCAAGGCCACTTACAGTCTAGGGAATATACCTTGGGAAAACTGAAAATCAATAAGAAAGAGCCACCTCCAAATTTAGGGCTGCACTGACTACAAGAACCTCAACTTGGGTACACCTTAAATATCCCAGGAAATATAAAAATGGTTCAAAACATTGTGGTACTTACGTACGATGGAATATCCCTCAGCCATGAAATCAATGTCTTAAGACCAGTAGCAGCAAAGTGAGTGGATTCAGGTACGATGATTCTAAGTGAAATAAGTCACACAGAAAAAGAAACTTATCATAAGATATCATTATGAAGATCCTGTAAACATGGCTACACGTGAATTGAGTTAGGAAAGAGAACAGAGTCTCACATTTAGAAAAGACTCTTATGCCTGCATAAAGGGGAAGGAGAGGTGGGGTGATGCATAAAACCAGAGTTTGATATAAGCACAGGGACCGTTTCAAAAACCAACTTTGGAATTGACAAGACCGACACCTTCCTCAGTGAAAGAGACTCAAAACCCCATATTTCCCACAGAGGAATATATCTGACTAGTAAGAATCTTAAAACCTATGTATTGATATGTCTCCATAAGGGAATCAAGTGTGTCTAGAGTGGCATAAACATGGCAGCGAGAATCAGCTCAAACCCACTATAAAAAGGAATTTCAAAAGCAAAACCAAAAAACAGGGAAATTCTTTACAATTCCTTCAGGGTGTCTGAGGAAACCTGGAAAGACCCTATCTACAATGACAGCTGGATGTGGCATAAGGCTGGACACTTGGGACTGAGAGGATTGGTGAGATTGGGTGAGCAAATGCAGACCCTTTCAAGCAATAATGCATGGCCCCCATTCCATGGGTCCCAACTCTCCAGGTTCAAGGGAATATTACTACAGCTATAACATGTACAGGAAACCTAGAGAATGGACACACTGTGAATACGAAAGGTTTCTAAAACTCAATGAATAGTCCCTCTCCTGGTGCTCCAGTTTGACTTTCCAACTGCCTTACTATCAATCTCCCAACTTGGAGAGACAGGCCCTTTAACCTCCTGGTTTGCACAGGTTCCCAATTTGCCAGAGGATGGAAGGGACGAGGGAGAACCCATGAGAGAGTAGCTGTTAGGCATTTGGATGGGCACATGTCACTCTAATTTCCCGGCAGGAAGAAGAATTAACCAAAGTCTCAGCCACCCACCGGGAACCAGTATAGGACATGATCCAAAATTTTGGACTTGCGTTCAGCTCACAAAAAAGGAGTTGAGAAATGGAGCTCAGGGGCACAGCAATTCACAAACTGGCACAGTGATAAAGGACAACTATCGTCCAAAAATCTGTTGAGGGAAGTCAACGAGGCGGCCTTGAAAGTGAGGCAAAATAGCAGGAAACAGATTTCAAGAGGTACGTTGGAATCGCCTGTAAAGCACAGGAAGAGGGGCACAACTTGGACAATGGTGCACTTGGCCAAAAAGGGCGTATGCGTTTTCTCCTGAATATATTCAGGAGAAAACGCATACGCCCTTTTTGGCCAAGCAAGCAAGCGGGCAATGCAAATCTGCACTACAAAGAAGTATCACTTCCCACCGGTCAAAAGGGACATCCACAAAATGTGTAAAAACCAGAAAGGCAAGACAGGCCCTGGAGAACTGGGAGCCTTGTTATGCTGATGGGCGGGATGTAAACTGCCAACTGCCTCACTGGAGGAGTGCATTGTGTTCCCTAATACAAGTAAACAACAGAGATACAGAGCCAAGGCCACTTCCAGTCTAGGGAATATACCTTGGGAAAACTGAAAATCAATAAGAAAGAGCCACCTCCAAATTTAGGGCTGCACTGACTACAAGAACCTCAACTTGGGTACACCTTAAATATCCCAGGAAATATAAAAATGGTTCAAAACATTGTGGTACTTACGTACGATGGAATATCCCTCAGCCATGAAATCAATGTCATAAGACCAGTAGCAACAAAGTGAGTGGATTCAGGTACGATGATTCTAAGTGAAATAAGTCACACAGAAAAAGAAACTTATCATAAGATATCACTTATGAAGATCCTGTAAACATGGCTACACGTGAACTGAGTTAGGAAAGAGAACAGAGTCTCACATTTAGAAAACACTCTTATGCCTGCATAAAGGGGAAGGAGAGGTGGGGTGATGCATAAAACCAGAGTTTGATATAAGCACAGGGACCGTTCCAAAAACCAACTTTGGAATTGACAAGACCGACACCTTCCTCAGTGAAAGAGACTCAAAACCCCATATTTCCCGCAGAGGAATATATCTGACTAGTAAGAATCTTAAAACCTATGTATTGATATGACTCCATAAGGGAATCAAGTGTGTCTAGAGTGGCATAAACATGGCAGCGAGAATCAGCTCAAACCCACTATAAAAAGGAATTTCAAAAGCAAAACCAAAAAACAGGGAAATTCTTTACAATTCCTTCAGGGTGTCTGAGGAAACCTGGAAAGACCCTATCTACAATGACAGCTGGATGTGGCATAAGGCTGGACACTTGAGACTGAGAGGATTGGTGAGATTGGGTGAGCAAATGCAGACCCTTTCAAGCAATAATGCATGGCCCCCATTCCATGGGTCCCAACTCTCCAGGTTCAAGGGAATATTACTACAGCTATAACATGTACAGGAAACCAAGAGAATGGACACACTGTGAATACGAAAGGTTTCTAAAACTCAACGAATAGTCCCTCTCCTGGTGCTCCAGTTTGACTTTCCAACTGCCTTACTATCAATCTCCCAACTTGGAGAGACAGGCCCTTTAACCTCCTGGTTTGCACAGGTTCCCAATTTGGCAGAGGATGGAAGGGACGAGGGAGAACCCATGAGAGAGTAGCTGTTAGGCATTTGGACGGGCACGTGTCACTCTAATTTCCCGGCAGGAAGAAGAATTAAGCAAAGTCTCAGCCACCCACCGGGAACCAGTATAGGACATGATCCAAAATTTTGGACTTGCGTTCAGCTCACAAAAAACGAGTTGAGAAATGGAGCTCAGGGGCACAGCAATTCACAAACTGGCAGAGTGATAAAGGACAACTATCGTCCAAAAATCTGTTGAGGGAAGTCAACGAGGCGGACTTGAAAGCGAGGCAAAATAGCAGGAAACAGATTTCAAGAGGTACGTTGGAATCGCCTGTAAAGCACAGGAAGAGGGGCACAACTTGGACAATGGTGCACTTGGCCAAAAAGGGCGTATGCGTTTTCTCCTGAATATATTCAGGAGAAAACGCATACGCCCTTTTTGGCCAAGCAAGCAAGCGGGCAATGCAAATCTGCACTACAAAGAAGTATCACTTCCCACCGGTCAAAAGGGACATCCACAAAATGTGTAAAAACCAGAAAGGCAAGACAGGCCCTGGAGAACTGGGAGCCTTGTTATGCTGATGGGCGGGATGTAAATTGCCAACTGCCTCACTGGAGGAGTGCATTGTGTTCCCTAAAACAAGTAAACAACAGAGCTACAGAGCCAAGGCCACTTCCAGTCTAGGGAATATACCTTGGGAAAACTGAAAATCAATAAGAAAGAGCCACCTCCAAATTTAGGGCTCCACTGACTACAAGAACCTCATCTTGGGTACACCTTAAATATCCCAGGAAATATAAAAATGGTTCAAAACATTGTGGTACTTACGTACGATGGAATATCCCTCAGCCATGAAATCAATGTCATAAGACCAGTAGCAGCAAAGTGAGTGGATTCAGGTACGATGATTCTAAGTGAAATAAGTCACACAGAAAAAGAAACTTATCATAAGATATCACTTATGAAGATCCTGTAAACATGCCTACACGTGAACTGAGTTAGGAAAGAGAACAGAGTCTCACATTTAGAAAACACTCTTATGCCGGCATAAAGGGGAAGGAGAGGTGGGGTGATGCATAAAACCAGAGTTTGATATAAGCACAGGGACCGTTTCAAAAACCAACTTTGGAATAGACAAGACCGACACCTTCCTCAGTGAAAGAGACTCAAAACCCCATATTTCCCACAGAGGAATATATCTGACTAGTAAGAATCTTAAAACCTATGTATTGATATGTCTCCATAAGGGAATCAAGTGTGTCTAGAGAGGCATAAACATGGCAGCGAGAATCAGCTCAAACCCACTATAAAAAGGAATTTCAAAAGCAAAACCAAAAAACAGGGAAATTCTTTACAATTCCTTCAGGATGTCTGAGGAAACCTGGAAAGACCCTATCTACAATGACAGCTGGATGTGGCATAAGGCTGGACACTTGGGACTGAGAGGATTGGTGAGATTGGGTGAGCAAATGCAGACCCTTTCAAGCAATAATGCATGGCCCCCATTCCATGGGTCCCAACTCTCCAGGTTCAAGGGAATATTACTACAGCTATAACATGTACAGGAAACCTAGAGAATGGACACACTGTGAATATGAAAGGTTTCTAAAACTCAACGAATAGTCCCTCTCCTGGTGCTCCAGTTTGACTTTCCAACTGCCTTACTATCAATCTCCCAACTTGGAGAGACAGGCCCTTTAACCTCCTGGTTTGCACAGGTTCCCAATTTGGCAGAGGATGGAAGGGACGAGGGAGAACCCATGAGAGAGTAGCTGTTAGGCATTTGGACGGGCACATGTCACTCTAATTTCCCGGCAGGAAGAAGAATTAACCAGAGTCTCAGCCACCCACCGGGAACCAGTATAGGACATGATCCAAAATTTTGGACTTGTGTTCAGCTCACAAAAAACGAGTTGAGAAATGGAGCTCAGGGGCACAGCAATTCACAAACTGGCAGAGTGATAAAGGACAACTATCGTCCAAAAATCTGTTGAGGGAAGTCAACGAGGCGGACTTGAAAGCGAGGCAAAATAGCAGGAAACAGATTTCAAGAGGTACCTTGGAATCGCCTGTAAAGCACAGGAAGAGGGGCACAACTTGGACAATGGTGCACTTGGCCAAAAAGGGCGTATGCGTTTTCTCCTGAATATATTCAGGAGAAAATGCATACGCCCTTTTTGGCCAAGCAAGCAAGCGGGCAATGCAAATCTGCACTACAAAGAAGTATCACTTCCCACCGGTCAAAAGGGACATCCACAAAATGTGTAAAAACCAGAAAGGCAAGACAGGCCCTGGAGAACTGGGAGCCTTGTTATGCTGATGGGCGGGATGTAAATTGCCAACTGCCTCACTGGAGGAGTGCATTGTGTTCCCTAAAACAAGTAAACAACAGAGCTACAGAGCCAAGGCCACTTCCAGTCTAAGTAATATACCTTGGGAAAACTGAAAATCAATAAGAAAGAGCCACCTCCAAATTTAGGGCTGCACTGACTACAAGAACCTCAACTTGGGTACACCTTAAATATCCCAGGAAATATAAAAATGGTTCAAAACATTGTGGTACTTACGTACGATGGAATACCCCTCAGCCATGAAATCAATGTCATAAGACCAGTAGCAGCAAAGTGAGTGGATTCAGGTACGATGATTCTAAGTGAAATAATTCACACAGAAAAAGAAACTTATCATAAGATATCACTTATGAAGATCCTGTAAACATGGCTACACGTGAACTGAGTTAGGAAAGAGAACAGAGTCTCACATTTAGAAAACACTCTTATGCCTGCAAAAAGGGGAAGGAGAGGTGGGGTGATGCATAAAACCAGAGTTTGATATAAGCACAGGGACCGTTTCAAAAACCAACTTTGGAATAGACAAGACCTACACCTTCCTCAGTGAAAGAGACTCAAAACCCCATATTTCCCACAGAGGAATATATCTGACAAGTAAGAATCTTAAAACCTATGTATTGATATGTCTCCATAAGGGAATCAAGTGTGTCTAGAGTGGCATAAACATGGCAGCGAGAATCAGCTCAAACCCACTATAAAAAGGAATTTCAAAAGCAAAACCAAAAAACAGGGAAATTCTTTACAATTCCTTCAGGGTGTCTGAGGAAACCTGGAAAGACCCTATCTACAATGACAGCTGGATGTGGCATAAGGCTGGACACTTGGGACTGAGAGGATTGGTGAGATTGGGTGAGCAAATGCAGACCCTTTCAAGCAATAATGCATGGCCCCCATTCCATGGGTCCCAACTCTCCAGGTTCGAGGGAATATTACTACAGCTATAACATGTACAGGAAACCTGGAGAATGGACACACTGTGAATACGAAAGGTTTCTAAAACTCAACGAATAGTCCCTCTCCTGGTGCTCCAGTTTGACTTTCCAACTGCCTTACTATCAATCTCCCAACTTGGAGAGACAGGCCCTTTAACCTCCTGGTTTGCACAGGTTCCCAATTTGGCAGAGGATGGAAGGGACGAGAGAGAACCCATGAGAGAGTAGCTGTTAGGCATTTGGACAGGCACATGTCACTCTAATTTCCCGGCAGGAAGAAGAATTAAGCAAAGTCTCAGCCACCCACCGGGAACCAGTATAGGACATGATCCAAAATTTTGGACTTGCGTTCAGCTCACAAAAAACGAGTTGAGAAATGGAGCTCAGGGGCACAGCAATTCACAAACTGGCAGAGTGATAAAGGACAACTATCGTCCAAAAATCTGTTGAGGGAAGTCAACGAGGCGGACTTGAAAGCGAGGCAAAATAGCAGGAAACAGATTTCAAGAGGTACGTTGGAATCGCCTGTAAAGCACAGGAAGAGGGGCACAACTTGGACAATGGTGCACTTGGCCAAAAAGGGCGTATGCGTTTTCTCCTGAATATATTCAGGAGAAAACGCATACGCCCTTTTTGGCCAAGCAAGCAAGCGGGCAATGCAAATCTGCACTACAAAGAAGTATCACTTCCCACCGGTCAAAAGGGACATCCACAAAATGTGTAAAAACCAGAAAGGCAAGACAGGCCCTGGAGAACTGGGAGCCTTGTTATGCTGATGGGCGGGATGTAAATTGCCAACTGCCTCACTGGAGGAGTGCATTGTGTTCCCTAAAACAAGTAAACAACAGAGCTACAGAGCCAAGGCCACTTCCAGTCTAGGGAATATACCTTGGGAAAACTGAAAATCAATAAGAAAGAGCCACCTCCAAATTTAGGGCTGCACTGACTACAAGAACCTCATCTTGGGTACACCTTAAATATCCCAGGAAATATAAAAATGGTTCAAAACATTGTGGTACTTACGTACGATGGAATATCCCTCAGCCATGAAATCAATGTCATAAGACCAGTAACAGCAAAGTGAGTGGATTCAGGTACGATGATTCTAAGTGAAATAAGTCACACAGAAAAAGAAACTTATCATAAGATATCACTTATGAAGATCCTGTAAACATGCCTACACGTGAACTGAGTTAGGAAAGAGAACAGAGTCTCACATTTAGAAAACACTCTTATGCCGGCATAAAGGGGAAGGAGAGGTGGGGTGATGCATAAAACCAGAGTTTGATATAAGCACAGGGACCGTTTCAAAAACCAACTTTGGAATAGACAAGACCGACACCTTCCTCAGTGAAAGAGACTCAAAACCCCATATTTCCCACAGAGGAATATATCTGACTAGTAAGAATCTTAAAACCTATGTATTGATATGTCTCCATAAGGGAATCAAGTGTGTCTAGAGAGGCATAAACATGGCAGCGAGAATCAGCTCAAACCCACTATAAAAAGGAATTTCAAAAGCAAAACCAAAAAACAGGGAAATTCTTTACAATTCCTTCAGGATGTCTGAGGAAACCTGGAAAGACCCTATCTACAATGACAGCTGGATGTGGCATAAGGCTGGACACTTGGGACTGAGAGGATTGGTGAGATTGGGTGAGCAAATGCAGACCCTTTCAAGCAATAATGCATGGCCCCCATTCCATGGGTCCCAACTCTCCAGGTTCAAGGGAATATTACTACAGCTATAACATGTACAGGAAACCTAGAGAATGGACACACTGTGAATATGAAAGGTTTCTAAAACTCAACGAATAGTCCCTCTCCTGGTGCTCCAGTTTGACTTTCCAACTGCCTTACTATCAATCTCCCAACTTGGAGAGACAGGCCCTTTAACCTCCTGGTTTGCACAGGTTCCCAATTTGGCAGAGGATGGAAGGGACGAGGGAGAACCCATGAGAGAGTAGCTGTTAGGCATTTGGACGGGCACATGTCACTCTAATTTCCCGGCAGGAAGAAGAATTAACCAGAGTCTCAGCCACCCACCGGGAACCAGTATAGGACATGATCCAAAATTTTGGACTTGTGTTCAGCTCACAAAAAACGAGTTGAGAAATGGAGCTCAGGGGCACAGCAATTCACAAACTGGCAGAGTGATAAAGGACAACTATCGTCCAAAAATCTGTTGAGGGAAGTCAACGAGGCGGACTTGAAAGCGAGGCAAAATAGCAGGAAACAGATTTCAAGAGGTACGTTGGAATCGCCTGTAAAGCACAGGAAGAGGGGCACAACTTGGACAATGGTGCACTTGGCCAAAAAGGGCGTATGCGTTTTCTCCTGAATATATTCAGGAGAAAATGCATACGCCCTTTTTGGCCAAGCAAGCAAGCGGGCAATGCAAATCTGCACTACAAAGAAGTATCACTTCCCACCGGTCAAAAGGGACATCCACAAAATGTGTAAAAACCAGAAAGGCAAGACAGGCCCTGGAGAACTGGGAGCCTTGTTATGCTGATGGGCGGGATGTAAATTGCCAACTGCCTCACTGGAGGAGTGCATTGTGTTCCCTAAAACAAGTAAACAACAGAGCTACAGAGCCAAGGCCACTTCCAGTCTAAGTAATATACCTTGGGAAAACTGAAAATCAATAAGAAAGAGCCACCTCCAAATTTAGGGCTGCACTGACTACAAGAACCTCAACTTGGGTACACCTTAAATATCCCAGGAAATATAAAAATGGTTCAAAACATTGTGGTACTTACGTACGATGGAATACCCCTCAGCCATGAAATCAATGTCATAAGACCAGTAGCAGCAAAGTGAGTGGATTCAGGTACGATGATTCTAAGTGAAATAATTCACACAGAAAAAGAAACTTATCATAAGATATCACTTATGAAGATCCTGTAAACATGGCTACACGTGAACTGAGTTAGGAAAGAGAACAGAGTCTCACATTTAGAAAACACTCTTATGCCTGCAAAAAGGGGAAGGAGAGGTGGGGTGATGCATAAAACCAGAGTTTGATATAAGCACAGGGACCGTTTCAAAAACCAACTTTGGAATAGACAAGACCTACACCTTCCTCAGTGAAAGAGACTCAAAACCCCATATTTCCCACAGAGGAATATATCTGACAAGTAAGAATCTTAAAACCTATGTATTGATATGTCTCCATAAGGGAATCAAGTGTGTCTAGAGTGGCATAAACATGGCAGCGAGAATCAGCTCAAACCCACTATAAAAAGGAATTTCAAAAGCAAAACCAAAAAACAGGGAAATTCTTTACAATTCCTTCAGGGTGTCTGAGGAAACCTGGAAAGACCCTATCTACAATGACAGCTGGATGTGGCATAAGGCTGGACACTTGGGACTGAGAGGATTGGTGAGATTGGGTGAGCAAATGCAGACCCTTTCAAGCAATAATGCATGGCCCCCATTCCATGGGTCCCAACTCTCCAGGTTCGAGGGAATATTACTACAGCTATAACATGTACAGGAAACCTGGAGAATGGACACACTGTGAATACGAAAGGTTTCTAAAACTCAACGAATAGTCCCTCTCCTGGTGCTCCAGTTTGACTTTCCAACTGCCTTACTATCAATCTCCCAACTTGGAGAGACAGGCCCTTTAACCTCCTGGTTTGCACAGGTTCCCAATTTGGCAGAGGATGGAAGGGACGAGAGAGAACCCATGAGAGAGTAGCTGTTAGGCATTTGGACAGGCACATGTCACTCTAATTTCCCGGCAGGAAGAAGAATTAACCACAGTCTCAGCCACCCACCGGGAACCAGTATAGGACATGATCCAAAATTTTGGACTTGCGTTCAGCTCACAAAAAACGAGTTGAGAAATGGAGCTCAGGGGCACAGCAATTCACAAACTGGCAGAGTGATAAAGGACAACTATCGTCCAAAAATCTGTTGAGGGAAGTCAACGAGGCGGACTTGAAAGCGAGGCAAAATAGCAGGAAACAGATTTCAAGAGGTACCTTGGAATCGCCTGTAAAGCACAGGAAGAGGGGCACAACTTGGACAATGGTGCACTTGGCCAAAAAGGGCGTATGCGTTTTCTCCTGAATATATTCAGGAGAAAACGCATACCCCCTTTTTGGCCAAGCAAGCAAGCGGGCAATGCAAATCTGCACTACAAAGAAGTATCACTTCCCACCGGTCAAAAGGGACATCCACAAAATGTGTAAAAACCAGAAAGGCAAGACAGGCCCTGGAGAACTGGGAGCCTTGTTATGCTGATGGGCGGGATGTAAATTGCCAACTGCATCACTGGAGGAGTGCATTGTGTTCCCTAAAACAAGTAAACAACAGAGCTACAGAGCCAAGGCCACTTCCAGTCTAAGTAATATACCTTGGGAAAACTGAAAATCAATAAGAAAGAGCCACCTCCAAATTTAGGGCTGCACTGACTACAAGAACCTCAACTTGGGTACACCTTAAATATCCCAGGAAATATAAAAATGGTTCAAAACATTGTGGTACTTATGTACGATGGAATACCCCTCAGCCATGAAATCAATGTCATAAGACCAGTAGCAGCAAAGTGAGTGGATTCAGGTACGATGATTCTAAGTGAAATAATTCACACAGAAAAAGAAACTTATCATAAGATATCACTTATGAAGATCCTGTAAACATGGCTACACGTGAACTGAGTTAGGAAAGAGAACAGAGTCTCACATTTAGAAAACACTCTTATGCCTGCAAAAAGGGGAAGGAGAGGTGGGGTGATGCATAAAACCAGAGTTTGATATAAGCACAGGGACCGTTTCAAAAACCAACTTTGGAATAGACAAGACCTACACCTTCCTCAGTGAAAGAGACTCAAAACCCCATATTTCCCACAGAGGAATATATCTGACAAGTAAGAATCTTAAAACCTATGTATTGATATGTCTCCATAAGGGAATCAAGTGTGTCTAGAGTGGCATAAACATGGCAGCGAGAATCAGCTCAAACCCACTATAAAAAGGAATTTCAAAAGCAAAACCAAAAAACAGGGAAATTCTTTACAATTCCTTCAGGGTGTCTGAGGAAACCTGGAAAGACCCTATCTACAATGACAGCTGGATGTGGCATAAGGCTGGACACTTGGGACTGAGAGGATTGGTGAGATTGGGTGAGCAAATGCAGACCCTTTCAAGCAATAATGCATGGCCCCCATTCCATGGGTCCCAACTCTCCAGGTTCAAGGGAATATTACTACAGCTATAACATGTACAGGAAACCTGGAGAATGGACACACTGTGAATACGAAAGGTTTCTAAAACTCAACGAATAGTCCCTCTCCTGGTGCTCCAGTTTGACTTTCCAACTGCCTTACTATTAATCTCCCAACTTGGTGAGACAGGCCCTTTAACCTCCTGGTTTGCACAGGTTCCCAATTTGGCAGAGGATGGAAGGGACGAGAGAGAACCCATGAGAGAGTAGCTGTTAGGCATTTGGACAGGCACATGTCACTATAATTTCCCGGCAGGAAGAAGAATTAACCAAAGTCTCAGCCACCCACCGGGAACCAGTATAGGACATGATCCAAAATTTTGGACTTGCGTTCAGCTCACAAAAAACGAGGTGAGAAATGGAGCTCAGGGGCACAGCAATTCACAAACTGGCAGAGTGATAAAGGACAACTATCGTCCAAAAATCTGTTGAGGGAAGTCAACGAGGCGGACTTGAAAGCGAGGCAAAATAGCAGGAAACAGATTTCAAGAGGTACGTTGGAATCGCCTGTAAAGCACAGGAAGAGGGGCACAACTTGGACAATGGTGCACTTGGCCAAAAAGGGCGTATGCGTTTTCTCCTGAATATATTCAGGAGAAAACGCATACGCCCTTTTTGGCCAAGCAAGCAAGCGGGCAATGCAAATCTGCACTACAAAGAAGTATCACTTCCCACCGGTCAAAAGGGACATCCACAAAATGTGTAAAAACCAGAAAGGCAAGACAGGCCCTGGAGAACTGGGAGCCTTGTTATGCTGATGGGCGGGATGTAAATTGCCAACTGACTCACTGGAGGAGTGCATTGTGTTCCCTAAAACAAGTAAACAACAGTGCTACAGAGCCAAGGCCACTTCCAGTCTAGGGAATATACCTTGGGAAAACTGAAAATCAATAAGAAAGAGCCACCTCCAAATTTAGGGCTGCACTGACTACAAGAACCTCAACTTGGGTACACCTTAAATATCCCAGGAAATATAAAAATGGTTCAAAACATTGTGGTACTTACGTACGATGGAATATCCCTCAGCCATGAAATCAATGTCATAAGACCAGTAGCAGCAAAGTGAGTGGATTCAGGTACGATGATTCTAAGTGAAATAAGTCACACAGAAAAAGAAACTTATCATAAGATATCACTTATGAAGATCCTGTAAACATGGCTACACGTGAACTGAGTTAGGAAAGAGAACAGAGTCTCACATTTAGAAAACACTCTTATGCCTGCAAAAAGGGGAAGGAGAGGTGGGGTGATGCATAAAACCAGAGTTTGATATAAGCACAGGGACCGTTTCAAAAACCAACTTTGGAATAGACAAGACCTACACCTTCCTCAGTGAAAGAGACTCAAAACCCCATATTTCCCACAGAGGAATATATCTGACTAGTAAGAATCTTAAAACCTATGTATTGATATGTCTCCATAAGGGAATCAAGTGTGTCTAGAGTGGCATAAACATGGCAGCGAGAATCAGCTCAAACCCACTATAAAAAGGAATTTCAAAAGCAAAACCAAAAAACAGGGAAATTCTTTACAATTCCTTCAGGGTGTCTGAGAAAACCTGGAAAGACCCTATCTACAATGACAGCTGGATGTGGCATAAGGCTGGACACTTGGGACTGAGAGGATTGGTGAGATTGGGTGAGCGAATGCAGACCCTTTCAAGCAATAATGCATGGCCCCCGTTCCATGGGTCCCAACTCTCCAGGTTCAAGGGAATATTACTACAGCTATAACATGTACAGGAAACCTGGAGAATGGACACACTGTGAATACGAAAGGTTTCTAAAACTCAACGAATAGTCCCTCTCCTGGTGCTCCAGTTTGACTTTCCATCTGCCTTACTATTAATCTCCCAACTTGGAGAGACAGGCCCTTTAACCTCCTGGTTTGCACAGGTTCCCAATTTGGCAGAGGATGGAAGGGACGAGAGAGAACCCATGAGAGAGTAGCTGTTAGGCATTTGGACGGGCACATGTCACTCTAATTTCCCGGCAGGAAGAAGAATTTACCAAAGTCTCAGCCACCCAACAGGAACCAGTATAGGACATGATCCAAAATTTTGGACTTGCGTTCAGCTCACAAAAAACGAGTTGAGAAATGGAGCTCAGGGGCACAGCAATTCACAAACTGGCAGAGTGATAAAGGACAACTATCGTCCAAAAATCTGTTGAGGGAAGTCAACGAGGCGGACTTGAAAGTGAGGCAAAATAGCAGGAAACAGATTTCAAGAGGTACCTTGAAATCGCCTGTAAAGCACAGGAAGAGGGGCACAACTTGGACAATGGTGCACTTGGCCAAAAAGGGCGTATGCGTTTTCTCCTGAATATATTCAGGAGAAAATGCATACGCCCTTTTTGGCCAAGCAAGCAAGCGGGCAATGCAAATCTGCACTACAAAGAAGTATCACTTCCCACCGGTCAAAAGGGACATCCACAAAATGTGTAAAAACCAGAAAGGCAAGACAGGCCCTGGAGAACTGGGAGCCTTGTTATGCTGATGGGTGGGATGTAAATTGCCAACTGCCTCACTGGAGGAGTGCATTGTGTTCCCTAAAACAAGTAAACAACAGAGCTACAGAGCCAAGGCCACTTCCAGTCTAGGTAATATACCTTGGGAAAACTGAAAATCAATAAGAAAGAGCCACCTCCAAATTTAGGGCTGCACTGACTACAAGAACCTCAACTTGGGTACACCTTAAATATCCCAGGAAATATAAAAATGGTTCAAAACATTGTGGTACTTACGTACGATGGAATATCCCTCAGCCATGAAATCAATGTCATAAGACCAGTAGCAGCAAAGTGAGTGGATTCAGGTACGATGATTCTAAGTGAAATAAGTCACACAGAAAAAGAAACTTATCATAAGATATCACTTATGAAGATCCTGTAAACATGGCTACACGTGAACTGAGTTAGGAAAGAGAACAGAGTCTCACATTTAGAAAACACTCTTATGCCTGCATAAAGGGGAAGGAGAGGTGGGGTGATGCATAAAACCAGAGTTTGATATAAGCACAGGGACCGTTTCAAAAACCAACTTTGGAATTGACAAGACCTACACCTTCCTCAGTGAAAGAGACTCAAAACCCCATATTTCCCACAGAGGAATATATCTGACTAGTAAGAATCTTAAAACCTATGTATTGATATGTCTCCATAAGGGAATCAAGTGTGTCTAGAGTGGCATAAACATGGCAGCGAGAATCAGCTCAAACCCACTATAAAAAGGAATTTCAAAAGCAAAACCAAAAAACAGGGAAATTCTTTACAATTCCTTCAGGGTGTCTGAGGAAACCTGGAAAGACCCTATCTACAATGACAGCTGGATGTGGCAAAAGGCTGGACACTTGGGACTGAGAGGATTGGTGAGATTGGGTGAGCAAATGCAGACCCTTTCAAGCAATAATGCATGGCCCCCATTCCATGGGTCCCAACTCTCCAGGTTCAAGGGAATATTACTACAGCTATAACATGTACAGGAAACCTAGAGAATGGACACACTGTGAATACGAAAGGTTTCTAAAACTCAACGAATAGTCCCTCTCCTGGTGCTCCAGTTTGACTTTCCAACTGCCTTACTATCAATCTCCCAACTTGGAGAGACAGGCCCTTTAACCTCCTGGTTTGCACAGGTTCCCAATTTGCCAGAGGATGGAAGGGACGAGGGAGAACCCATGAGAGAGTAGCTGTTAGGCATTTGGACGGGCACATGTCACTCTAATTTCCCGGCAGGAAGAAGAATTAACCAAAGTCTCAGCCACCCACCGGGAACCAGTATAGGACATGATCCAAAATTTTGGACTTGCGTTCAGCTCACAAAAAACGAGTTGAGAAATGGAACTCAGGGGCACAGCAATTCACAAACAGGCATAGTGATAAAGGACAACTATCGTCCAAAAATTTGTTGAGGGAAGTCAACGAGGCGGACTTGAAAGCGAGGCAAAATAGCAGGAAACAGATTTCAAGAGGTACCTTGGAATCGCCTGTAAAGCACAGGAAGAGGGGCACAACTTGGACAATGGTGCACTTGGCCAAAAAGGGCGTATGCGTTTTCTCCTGAATATATTCAGGAGAAAATGCATACGCCCTTTTTGGCCAAGCAAGTAAGTGGGCAATGCAAATCTGCACTACAAAGAAGTATCACTTCCCACCGGTCAAAAGGGACATCCACAAAATGTGTAAAAACCAGAAAGGCAAGACAGGCCCTGGAGAACTGGGAGCCTTGTTATGCTGATGAGCGGGATGTAAATTGCCAACTGCATCACTGGAGGAGTGCATTGTGTTCCCTAAAACAAGTAAACAACAGAGCTACAGAGCCAAGGCCACTTCCAGTCTAGGGAATATACCTTGGGAAAACGGAAAATCAATAAGAAAGAGCCACCTCCAAATTTAGGGCTGCACTGACTACAAGAACCTCAACTCGGGTACACCTTAAATATCCCAGGAAATATAAAAATGGTTCAAAACATTGTGGTACTTACGTACGATGGAATATCCCTCAGCCATGAAATCAATGTCATAAGACCAGTAGCAGCAAAGTGAGTGGATTCAGGTACGATGATTCTAAGTGAAATAAGTCACACAGAAAAAGAAACTTATCATAAGATATCACTTATGAAGATCCTGTAAACATGGCTACACGTGAACTGAGTTAGGAAAGAGAACAGAGTCTCACATTTAGAAAACACTCTTATGCCTGCATAAAGGGGAAGGAGAGGTGGGGTGATGCATAAAACCAGAGTTTGATATAAGCACAGGGACCGTTTCAAAAACCAACTTTGGAATTGACAAGACCTACACCTTCCTCAGTGAAAGAGACTCAAAACCCCATATTTCCCACAGAGGAATATATCTGACTAGTAAGAATCTTAAAACCTATGTATTGATATGTCTCCATAAGGGAATCAAGTGTGTCTAGAGTGGCATAAACATGGCAGCGAGAATCAGCTCAAACCCACTATAAAAAGGAATTTCAAAAGCAAAACCAAAAAACAGGGAAATTCTTTACAATTCCTTCAGGGTGTCTGAGGAAACCTGGAAAGACCCTATCTACAATGACAGCTGGATGTGGCATAAGGCTGGACACTAGGGACTGAGAGGATTGGTGAGATTGGGTGAGCAAATGCAGACCCTTTCAAGCAATAATGCATGGCCCCCATTCCATGGGTCCCAACTCTCCAGGTTCAAGGGAATATTACTACAGCTATAACATGTACAGGAAACCTAGAGAATGGACACACTGTGAATACGAAAGGTTTCTAAAACTCAACGAATAGTCCCTCTCCTGGTGCTCCAGTTTGACTTTCCAACTGCCTTACTATCAATCTCCCAACTTGGAGAGACAGGCCCTTTAACCTCCTGGTTTGCACAGGTTCCCAATTTGCCAGAGGATGGAAGGGACGAGGGAGAACCCATGAGAGAGTAGCTGTTAGGCATTTGGACGGGCACATGTCACTCTAATTTCCCGGCAGGAAGAAGAATTAACCAAAGTCTCAGCCACCCACCGGGAACCAGTATAGGACATGATCCAAAATTTTGGACTTGCGTTCAGCTCACAAAAAACGAGTTGAGAAATGGAGCTCAGGGGCACAGCAATTCACAAACTGGCATAGTGATAAAGGACAACTATCGTCCAAAAATTTGTTGAGGGAAGTCAACGAGGCGGACTTGAAAGCGAGGCAAAATAGCAGGAAACAGATTTCAAGAGGTACCTTGGAATCGCCTGTAAAGCACAGGAAGAGGGGCACAACTTGGACAATGGTGCACTTGGCCAAAAAGGGCGTATGCGTTTTCTCCTGAATATATTCAGGAGAAAATGCATACGCCCTTTTTGGCCAAGCAAGTAAGTGGGCAATGCAAATCTGCACTACAAAGAAGTATCACTTCCCACCGGTCAAAAGGGACATCCACAAAATGTGTAAAAACCAGAAAGGCAAGACAGGCCCTTGAGAACTGGGAGCCTTGTTATGCTGATGGGCGGGATGTAAATTGCCAACTGCATCACTGGAGGAGTGCATTGTGTTCCCTAAAACAAGTAAACAACAGAGCTACAGAGCCAAGGCCACTTCCAGTCTAAGTAATATACCTTGGGAAAATTGAAAATCAATAAGAAAGAGCCATCTCCAAATTTAGGGCTGCACTGACTACAAGAACCTCAACTTGGGTACACCTTAAATATCCCAGGAAATATAAAAATGGTTCAAAACATTGTGGTACTTACGTACGATGGAATATCCCTCAGCCATGTAATCAATGTCATAAGACCAGTAGCAGCAAAGTGAGTGGATTCAGGTACGATGATTCTAAGTGAAATAAGTCACACAGAAAAAGAAACTTATCATAAGATATCACTTATGAAGATCCTGTAAACATGGCTACACGTGAACTGAGTTAGGAAAGAGAACAGTCTCACATTTAGAAAGCACTCTTATGCCTGCATAAAGGGGAAGGAGAGGTGGGGTGATGCATAAAACCAGAGTTTGATATAAGCACAGGGACCGTTTCAAAAACCAACTTTGGAATAGACAAGACCTACACCTTCCTCAGTGAAAGAGACTCAAAACCCCATATTTCCCACAGAGGAATATATCTGACTAGTAAGAATCTTAAAACCTATGTATTGATATGTCTCCATAAGGGAATCAAGTGTGTCTAGAGTGGCATAAACATGGCAGCGAGAATCAGCTCAAACCCACTATAAAAAGGAATTTCAAAAGCAAAACCAAAAAACAGGGAAATTCTTTACAATTCCTTCAGGGTGTCTGAGGAAACCTGGAAAGACCCTATCTACAATGACAGCTGGATGTGGCATAAGGCTGGACACTTGGGACTGAGAGGATTGGTGAGATTGGGTGAGCAAATGCAGACCCTTTCAAGCAATAATGCATGGCCCCCATTCCATGGGTCCCAACTCTCCAGGTTCAAGGGAATATTACTACAGCTATAACATGTACAGGAAACCTAGAGAATGGACACACTGTGAATACGAAAGGTTTCTAAAACTCAACGAATAGTCCCTCTCCTGGTGCTCCAGTTTGACTTTCCAACTGCCTTACTATCAATCTCCCAACTTGGAGAGACAGGCCCTTTAACCTCCTGGTTTGCACAGGTTCCCAATTTGGCAGAGGATGGAAGGGACGAGGGAGAACCCATGAGAGAGTAGCTGTTAGGCATTTGGACGGGCACATGTCACTCTAATTTCCCGGCAGGAAGAAGAATTAACCAAAGTCTCAGCCACCCACCGGGAACCAGTATAGGACATGATCCAAAATTTTGGACTTGCGTTCAGCTCACAAAAAACGAGTTGAGAAATGGAGCTCAGGGGCACAGCAATTCACAAACTGGCAGAGTGATAAAGGACAACTATCGTCCAAAAATCTGTTGAGGGAAGTCAACGAGGCGGACTTGAAAGCGAGGCAAAATAGCAGGAAACAGATTTCAAGAGGTACCTTGGAATCGCCTGTAAAGCACAGGAAGAGGGGCACAACTTGGACAATGGTGCACTTGGCCAAAAAGGGCGTATGCGTTTTCTCCTGAATATATACAGGAGAAAACGCATACGCCCTTTTTGGCCAAGCAAGCAAGCGGGCAATGCAAATCTGCACTACAAAGAAGTATCACTTCCCACCGGTCATAAGGGACATCCACAAAATGTGTAAAAACCAGAAAGGCAAGACAGGCCCTGGAGAACTGGGAGCCTTGTTATGCTGATGGGCGGGATGTAAACTGCCAACTGCCTCACTGGAGGAGTGCATTGTGTTCCCTAAAACAAGTAAACAGCAGAGCTACAGAGCCAAGGCCACTTCCAGTCTAGGGAATATACCTTGGGAAAACTGAAAATCAATAAGAAAGAGCCACCTCCAAATTTAGGGCTGCACTGACAACAAGAACCTCAACTTGGGTACACCTTAAATATCCCAGGAAATATAAAAATGGTTCAAAACATTGTGGTACTTACGTACGATGGAATATCCCTCAGCCATGAAATCAATGTCATAAGACCAGTAGCAGCAAAGTGAGTGGATTCAGGTACGATGATTCTAAGTGAAATAAGTCACACAGAAAAAGAAACTTATCATAAGATATCACTTATGAAGATCCTGTAAACATGGCTACACGTGAACTGAGTTAGGAAAGAGAACAGAGTCTCACATTTAGAAAACACTCTTATGCCTGCATAAAGGGGAAGGAGAGGTGGGGTGATGCATAAAACCAGAGTTTGATATAAGCACAGGGACCGTTTCAAAAACCAACTTTGGAATAGACAAGACCTACACCTTCCTCAGTGAAAGAGACTCAAAACCCCATATTTCCCACAGAGGAATATATCTGACTAGTAAGAATCTTAAAACCTATGTATTGATATGTCTCCATAAGGGAATCAAGTGTGTCTAGAGTGGCATAAACATGGCAGCGAGAATCAGCTCAAACCCACTATAAAAAGGAATTTCAAAAGCAAAACCAAAAAACAGGGAAATTCTTTACAATTCCTTCAGGGTGTCTGAGGAAACCTGGAAAGACCCTATCTACAATGACAGCTGGATGTGGCATAAGGCTGGACACTTGGGACTGAGAGGATTGGTGAGATTGGGTGAGCAAATGCAGACCCTTTCAAGCAATAATGCATGGCCCCCATTCCATGGGTCCCAACTCTCCAGGTTCAAGGGAATATTACTACAGCTATAACATGTACAGGAAACCTAGAGAATGGACACACTGTGAATACGAAAGGTTTCTAAAACTCAACGAATAGTCCCTCTCCTGGTGCTCCAGTTTGACTTTCCAACTGCCTTACTATCAATCTCCCAACTTGGAGAGACAGGCCCTTTAACCTCCTGGTTTGCACAGGTTCCCAATTTGGCAGAGGATGGAAGGGACGAGGGAGAACCCATGAGAGAGTAGCTGTTAGGCATTTGACGGGCACATGTCACTCTAATTTCCCGGCAGGAAGAAGAATTAACCAAAGTCTCAGCCACCCACCGGGAACCAGTATAGGACATGATCCAAAATTTTGGACTTGCGTTCAGCTCACAAAAAACGAGTTGAGAAATGGAGCTCAGGGGCACAGCAATTCACAAACTGGCAGAGTGATAAAGGACAACTATCGTCCAAAAATCTGTTGAGGGAAGTCAACGAGGCGGACTTGAAAGCGAGGCAAAATAGCAGGAAACAGATTTCAAGAGGTACCTTGGAATCGCCTGTAAAGCACAGGAAGAGGGGCACAACTTGGACAATGGTGCACTTGGCCAAAAAGGGCGTATGCGTTTTCTCCTGAATATATTCAGGAGAAAATGCATACGCCACTTTTTGGCCAAGCAAGCAAGCGGGCAATGCAAATCTGCACTACAAAGAAGTATCACTTCCCACCGGTCAAAAGGGACATCCACAAAATGTGTAAAAACCAGAAAGGCAAGACAGGCCCTGGAGAACTGGGAGCCTTGTTATGCTGATGGGCGGGATGTAAATTGCCAACTGCCTCACTGGAGGAGTGCATTGTGTTCCCTAAAACAAGTAAACAACAGAGCTACAGAGCCAAGGCCACTTCCAGTCTAGGGAATATACCTTGGGAAAACGGAAAATCAATAAGAAAGAGCCACCTCCAAATTTAGGGCTGCACTGACTACAAGAACCTCAACTCGGGTACACCTTAAATATCCCAGGAAATATAAAAATGGTTCAAAACATTGTGGTACTTACGTACGATGGAATATCCCTCAGCCATGAAATCAATGTCATAAGACCAGTAGCAGCAAAGTGAGTGGATTCAGGTACGATGATTCTAAGTGAAATAAGTCACACAGAAAAAGAAACTTATCATAAGATATCACTTATGAAGATCCTGTAAACATGGCTACACGTGAACTGAGTTAGGAAAGAGAACAGAGTCTCACATTTAGAAAACACTCTTATGCCTGCATAAAGGGGAAGGAGAGGTGGGGTGATGCATAAAACCAGAGTTTGATATAAGCACACGGACCGTTTCAAAAACCAACTTTGGAATTGACAAGACCGACACCTTCCTCAGTGAAAGAGACTCAAAACCCCATATTTCACACAGAGGAATATATCTGACTAGTAAGAATCTTAAAACCTATGTATTGATATGTCTCCATAAGGGAATCAAGTGTGTCTAGAGTGGCATAAACATGGCAGCGAGAATCAGCTCAAACCCACTATAAAAAGGAATTTCAAAAGCAAAACCAAAAAACAGGGAAATTCTTTACAATTCCTTCAGGGTGTCTGAGGAAACCTGGAAAGACCCTATCTACAATGACAGCTGGATGTGGCATAAGGCTGGACACTTGGGACTGAGAGGATTGGTGAGATTGGGTGAGCAAATGCAGACCCTTTCAAGCAATAATGCATGGCCCCCATTCCATGGGTCCCAACTCTCCAGGTTCAAGGGAATATTACTACAGCTATAACATGTACAGGAAACCTAGAGAATGGACACACTGTGAATACGAAAGGTTTCTAAAACTCAACGAATAGTCCCTCTCCTGGTGCTCCAGTTTGACTTTCCAACTGCCTTACTATCAATCTCCCAACTTGGAGAGACAGGCCCTTTAACCTCCTGGTTTGCACAGGTTCCCAATTTGGCAGAGGATGGAAGGGACGAGGGAGAACCCATGAGAGAGTAGCTGTTAGGCATTTGGACGGGCACATGTCACTCTAATTTCCGGCAGGAAGAAGAATTAACCAAAGTCTCAGCCACACACCGGGAACCAGTATAGGACATGATCCAAAATTTTGGACTTGTGTTCAGCTCACAAAAAACGAGTTGAGAAATGGAGCTCAGGGGCACAGCAATTCACAAACTGGCAGAGTGATAAAGGACAACTATCGTCCAAAAATCTGTTGAGGGAAGTCAACGAGGCGGACTTGAAAGCGAGGCAAAATAGCAGGAAACAGATTTCAAGAGGTACCTTGGAATCGCCTGTAAAGCACAGGAAGAGGGGCACAACTTGGACAATGGTGCACTTGGCCAAAAAGGGCGTATGCGTTTTCTCCTGAATATATACAGGAGAAAACGCATACGACCTTTTTGGCCAAGCAAGCAAGCGGGCAATGCAAATCTGCACTACAAAGAAGTATCACTTCCCACCGGTCATAAGGGACATCCACAAAATGTGTAAAAACCAGAAAGGCAAGACAGGCCCTGGAGAACTGGGAGCCTTGTTATGCTGATGGGCGGGATGTAAACTGCCAACTGCCTCACTGGAGGAGTGCATTGTGTTCCCTAAAACAAGTAAACAACAGAGCTACAGAGCCAAGGCCACTTCCAGTCTAGGGAATATACCTTGGGAAAACTGAAAATCAATAAGAAAGAGCCACCTCCAAATTTAGGGCTCTACTGACAACAAGAAGCTCAACTTGAGTACACCTTAAATATCCCAGGAAATATAAAAATGGTTCAAAACATTGTGGTACTTACGTACGATGGAATATCCCTCAGCCATGAAATCAATGTCATAAGACCAGTAGCAACAAAGTGAGTGGATTCAGGTACGATGATTCTAAGTGAAATAAGTCACACAGAAAAAGAAACTTATCATAAGATATCACTTATGAAGACCCTGTAAACATGGCTACACGTGAACAGAGTTAGGAAAGAGAACAGAGTCTCACATTTAGAAAACACTCTTATGCCTGCATAAAGGGGAAGGAGAGGTGGGGTGATGCATAAAACCAGAGTTTGATATAAGCACAGGGACCGTTTCAAAAACCAACTTTGGAATTGACAAGACCGACACCTTCCTCAGTGAAAGAGACTCAAAACCCCATATTTCCCACAGAGGAATATATCTGACTAGTAAGAATCTTAAAACCTATGTATTGATATGTCTCCATAAGAGAATCAAGTGTGTCTAGAGTGGCATAAACATGGCAGCGAGAATCAGCTCAAACCCACTATAAAATGGAATTTCAAAAGCAAAACCAAAAAACAGGGAAATTCTTTACAATTCCTTCAGGGTGTCTGAGGAAACCTGGAAAGACCCTATCTACAATGACAGCTGGATGTGGCATAAGGCTGGACACTTGGGACTGAGAGGATTGGTGAGATTGGGTGAGCGAATGCAGACCCTTTCAAGCAATAATGCATGGCCCCCATTCCATGGGTCCCAACTCTCCATGTTCAAGGGAATATTACTACAGCTATAGCATGTACAGGAAACCTAGAGAATGGACACACTGTGAATACGAAAGGTTTCTAAAACTCAACGAATAGTCCCTCTCCTGGTGCTCCAGTTTGACTTTCCAACTGCCTTACTATCAATCTCCCAACTTGGAGATACAGGCCCTTTAACCTCCTGGTTTGCACAGGTTCCCAATTTGGCAGAGGATGGAAGGGACGAGAGAAAACCCATGAGAGAGTAGCTGTTAGGCATTTGGACGGGCACATGTCACTCTAAATTCCCGGCAGGAAGAAGAATTAACCAAAGTCTCAGCCACCCACCGGGAACCAGTATAGGAAATGATCCAAAATTTTGGACTTGCGTTCAGCTCACAAAAAACGAGTTGAGAAATGGAGCTCAGGGGCACAGCAATTCACAAACTGGCAGAGTGATAAAGGACAACTATCGTCCAAAAATCTGTTGAGGGAAGTCAACGAGGCGGACTTGAAAGCGAGGCAAAATAGCAGGAAACAGATTTCAAGAGGTACCTTGGAATCGCCTGTAAAGCACAGGAAGAGGGGCACAACTTGGACAATGGTGCACTTGGCCAAAAAGGGCGTATGCGTTTTCTCCTGAATATATTCAGGAGAAAACGCATACGCCCTTTTTGGCCAAGCAAGCAAGCGGGCAATGCAAATCTGCACTACAAAGAAGTATCACTTCCCACCGGTCAAAAGGGACATCCACAAAATGTGTAAAAACCAGAAAGGCAAGACAGGCCCTGGAGAACTGGGAGCCTTGTTATGCTGATGGGCGGGATGTAAGTTACCAACTGCCTCACTGGAGGAGTGCATTGTGTTCCCTAAAACAAGTAAACAACAGAGCTACAGAGCCAAGGCCACTTCCAGTCTAGGGAATATACCTTGGGAAAACTGAAAATCAATAAGAAAGAGCCACCTCCAAATTTAGGGCTGCACTGGCTACAAGAACCTCAACTTGGGTACACCTTAAATATCCCAGGAAATATAAAAATGGTTCAAAACATTGTGGTACTTACGTACGATGGAATATCCCTCAGCCATGTAATCAATGACATAAGACCAGTAGCAACAAAGTGAGTGGATTCAGGTATGATGATTCTAAGTGAAATAAGTCACACAGAAAAAGAAACTTATCATAAGATATCACTTATGAAGATCCTGTAAACATGGCTACACGTGAACTGAGTTAGGAAAGAGAACAGAGTCTCACATTTAGAAAACACTCTTATGCCTGCATAAAGGGGAAGGAGAGGTGGGGTGATGCATAAAACCAGAGTTTGATATAAGCACAGGGACCGTTTCAAAAACCAACTTTGGAATAGACAAGACCTACACCTTCCTCAGTGAAAGAGACTCAAAACCCCATATTTCCCACAGAGGAATATATCTGACTAGTAAGAATCTTAAAACCTATGTATTGATATGTCTCCATAAGGGAATCAAGTGTGTCTAGAGTGGCATAAACATGGCAGCGAGAATCAGCTCAAACCCACTATAAAAAGGAATTTCAAAAGCAAAACCAAAAAACAGGGAAATTCTTTACAATTCCTTCAGGGTGTCTGAGGAAACCTGGAAAGACCCTATCTACAATGACAGCTGGATGTGGCATAAGGCTGGACACTTGGGACTGAGAGGATTGGTGAGATTGGGTGAGCAAATGCAGACCCTTTCAAGCAATAATCCATGGCCCCCATTCCATGGGTCCCAACTCTCCAGGTTCAAGGGAATATTACTACAGCTATAACATGTACAGGAAACCTAGAGAATGGACACACTGTGAATACGAAAGGTTTCTAAAACTCAAAGAATAGTCCCTCTCCTGGTGCTCCAGTTTGACTTTCCAACTGCCTTACTATCAATCTCCCAACTTGGAGAGACAGGCCCTTTAACCTCCTGGTTTGCACAGGTTCCCAATTTGGCAGAGGATGGAACGGACGAGGGAGAACCCATGAGAGAGTAGCTGTTAGGCATTTGGACGGGCACATGTCACTCTAATTTCCCGGCAGGAAGAAGAATTAACCAAAGTCTCAGCCACCCACCGGGAACCAGTATAGGACATGATCCAAAATTTTGGACTTGCGTTCAGCTCACAAAAAACGAGTTGAGAAATGGAGCTCAGGGGCACAGCAATTCACAAACTGGCAGAGTGATAAAGGACAACTATTGTCCAAATATCTGTTGAGGGAAGTCAACGAGGCGGACTTGAAAGTGAGGCAAAATAGCAGGAAACAGATTTCAAGAGGTACCTTGGAATCGCCTGTAAAGCACAGGAAGAGGGGCACAACTTGGACAATGGTGCACTTGGCCAAAAAGGGCGTATGCGTTTTCTCCTGAATATATTCAGGAGAAAACGCATACGCCCTTTTTGGCCAAGCAAGCAAGCGGGCAATGCAAATCTGCACTACAAAGAAGTATCACTTCCCACCGGTCAAAAGGGACATCCACAAAATATGTAAAAACCAGAAAGGCAAGACAGGCCCTGGAGAACTGGGAGCCTTGTTATGCTGATGGGTGGGATGTAAATTGCCAACTGCCTCACTGGAGGAGTGCATTGTGTTCCCTAAAACAAGTAAACAACAGAGCTACAGAGCCAAGGCCACTTCCAGTCTAGGGAATATACCTTGGGAAAACTGAAAATCAATAAGAAAGTGCCACCTCCAAATTTAGGGCTGCACTGACTACAAGAACCTCAACTTGGGTACACCTTAAATATCCCAGGAAATATAAAAACGGTTCAAAACATTGTGGTACTTACGTATGATGGAATATCCCTCAGCCATGAAATCAATGTCATAAGACCAGTAGCAGCAAAGTGAGTGGATTCAGGTACGATGATTCTAAGTGAAATAAGTCACACAGAAAAAGAAACTTATCATAAGATATCACTTATGAAGATCCTGTAAACATGGCTACACGTGAACTGAGTTAGGAAAGAGAACAGAGTCTCACATTTAGAAAACACTCTTATGCCTGCATAAAGGGGATGGAGAGGTCGGGTGATGCATAAAACCAGAGTTTGATATAAGCACAGGGACCGTTCCAAAAACCAACTTTGGAATAGACAAGACCTACACCTTCCTCAGTGAAAGAGACTCAAAACCCCATATTTCCCGCAGAGGAATATATCTGACTAGTAAGAATCTTAAAACCTATGTATTGATATGACTCCATAAGGGAATCAAGTGTGTCTAGAGTGGCATAAACATGGCAGCGAGAATCAGCTCAAACCCACTATAAAAAGGAATTTCAAAAGCAAAACCAAAAAACAGGGAAATTCTTTACAATTCCTTCAGGGTGTCTGAGGAAACCTGGAAAGACCCTATCTACAATGACAGCTGGATGTGGCATAAGGCTGGACACTTGGGACTGAGAGGATTGGTGAGATTGGGTGAGCGAATGCAGACCCTTTCAACCAATAATGCATGGCCCCCATTCCATGGGTCCCAACTCTCCATGTTCAAGGGAATATTACTACAGCTATAACATGTACAGGAAACCTAGAGAATGGACACACTGTGAATACGAAAGGTTTCTAAAACTCAACGAATAGTCCCTCTCCTGGTGCTCCAGTTTGACTTTCCAACTGCCTTACTATCAATCTCCCAACTTGGAGAGACAGGCCCTTTAACCTCCTGGTTTGCACAGGTTCCCAATTTGGCAGAGGATGGAACGGACGAGGGAGAACCCATGAGAGAGTAGCTGTTAGGCATTTGGACGGGCACATGTCACTCTAATTTCCCGGCAGGAAGAAGAATTAACCAAAGTCTCAGCCACCCACCGGGAACCAGTATAGGACATGATCCAAAATTTTGGACTTGCGTTCAGCTCACAAAAAACGAGTTGAGAAATGGAGCTCAGGGGCACAGCAATTCACAAACTGGCAGAGTGAAAAAGGACAACTATCGTCCAAAAATCTGTTGAGGGAAGTCAACGAGGCGGACTTGAAAGCGAGGCAAAATAGCAGGAAACAGATTTCAAGAGGTACCTTGGAATCGCCTGTAAAGCACAGGAAGAGGGGCACAACTTGGACAATGGTGCACTTGGCCAAAAAGGGCGTATGCGTTTTCTCCTGAATATATTCAGGAGAAAACGCATACGCCCTTTTTGGCCAAGCAAGCAAGCGGGCAATGCAAATCTGCACTACAAAGAAGTATCACTTCCCACCGGTCAAAAGGGACATCCACAAAATGTGTAAAAACCAGAAAGGCAAGACAGGCCCTGGAGAACTGGGAGCCTTGTTATGCTGATGGGCGGGATGTAAATTGCCAACTGCCTCACTGGAGGAGTGCATTGTGTTCCCTAAAACAAGTAAACAACAGAGCTACAGAGCCAAGGCCACTTCCAGTCTAGGGAATATACCTTGGGAAAACGGAAAATCAATAAGAAAGAGCCACCTCCAAATTTAGGGCTGCACTGACTACAAGAACCTCAACTCGGGTACACCTTAAATATCCCAGGAAATATAAAAATGGTTCAAAACATTGTGGTACTTACGTACGATGGAATATCCCTCAGCCATGAAATCAATGTCATAAGACCAGTAGCAGCAAAGTGAGTGGATTCAGGTACGATGATTCTAAGTGAAATAAGTCACACAGAAAAAGAAACTTATCATAAGATATCACTTATGAAGATCCTGTAAACATGGCTACACGTGAACTGAGTTAGGAAAGAGAACAGAGTCTCACATTTAGAAAACACTCTTATGCCTGCATAAAGGGGAAGGAGAGGTGGGGTGATGCATAAAACCAGAGTTTGATATAAGCACAGGGACCGTTTCAAAAACCAACTTTGGAATTGACAAGACCGACACCTTCCTCAGTAAAAGAGACTCAAAACCCCATATTTCCCACAGAGGAATATATCTGACTAGTAAGAATCTTAAAACCTATGTATTGATATGTCTCAATAAGGGAATCAAGTGTGTCTAGAGTGGCATAAACATGGCAGCGAGAATCAGCTCAAACCCACTATAAAAAGGAATTTCAAAAGCAAAACCAAAAAACAGGGAAATTCTTTACAATTCCTTCAGGGTGTCTGAGGAAACCTGGAAAGACCCTATCTACAATGACAGCTGGATGTGGCATAAGGCTGGACACTTGGGACTGAGAGGATTGGTGAGATTGGGTGAGCGAATGCAGACCCTTTCAAGCAATAATGCATGGCCCCCATTCCATGGGTCCCAACTCTCCAGGTTCAAGGGAATATTACTACAGCTATAACATGTACAGGAAACCTAGAGAATGGACACACTGTGAATACGAAAGGTTTCTAAAACTCAACGAATAGTCCCTCTCCTGGTGCTCCAGTTTGACTTTCCAACTGCCTTACTATCAATCTCCCAACTTGGAGAGACAGGCCCTTTAACCTCCTGGTTTGCACAGGTTCCCAATATGGCAGAGGATGGAAGGGACGAGGGAGAACCCATGAGAGAGTAGCTGTTAGGCATTTGGACGGGCACATGTCACTCTAATTTCCCGGCAGGAAGAAGAATTAACCAAAGTCTCAGCCACCCACCGGGAACCAGTATAGGACATGATCCAAAATTTTGGACTTGCGTTCAGCTCACAAAAAACGAGTTGAGAAATGGAGCTCAGGGGCACAGCAATTCACAAACTGGCAGAGTGATAAAGGACAACTATCGTCCAAAAATCTGTTGAGGGAAGTCAACGAGGCGGACTTGAAAGCGAGTCAAAATAGCAGGAAACAGATTTCAAGAGGTACCTTGGAATCGCCTGTAAAGCACAGGAAGAGGGGCACAACTTTGACAATGGTGCACTTGGCCAAAAAGGGCGTATGCGTTTTCTCCTGAATATATTCAGGAGAAAACGCATACGCCCTTTTTGGCCAAGCAAGCAAGCGGACAATGCAAATCTGCACTACAAAGAAGTATCACTTCCCACCGGTCAAAAGGGACATCCACAAAATGTGTAAAAACCAGAAAGGCAAGACAGGCCCTGGAGAACTGGGAGCCTTGTTATGCTGATGGGCGGGATGTAAGTTACCAACTGCCTCACTGGAGGAGTGCATTGTGTTCCCTAAAACAAGTAAACAACAGAGCTACAGAGCCAAGGCCACTTCCAGTCTAGGGAATATACCTTAGGAAAACTGAAAATCAATAAGAAAGAGCCACCTCCAAATTTAGGGCTGCACAGGCTACAAGAACCTCAACTTGGGTACACCTTAAATATCCCAGGAAATATAAAAATGTTTCAAAACATTGTGGTACTTACGTACGATGGAATATCCCTCAGCCATGTAATCAATGACATAAGACCAGTAGCAACAAAGTGAGTGGATTCAGGTACGATGATTCTAAGTGAAATAAGTCACACCGAAAAAGAAACTTATCATAAGATATCACTTATGAAGATCCTGTAAACATGGCTACACGTGAACTGAGTTAGGAAAGAGAACAGAGTCTCACATTTAGAAAACACTCTTATGCCTGCATAAAGGGGAAGGAGAGGTGGGGTGATGCATAAAACCAGAGTTTGATATAAGCACAGGGACCGTTTCAAAAACCAACTTTGGAATAGACAAGACCTACACCTTCCTCAGTGAAAGAGACTCAAAACCCCATATTTCCCACAGAGGAATATATCTGACTAGTAAGAATCTTAAAACCTATGTATTGATATGTCTCCATAAGGGAATCAAGTGTGTCTAGAGTGGCATAAACATGGCAGCGAGAATCAGCTCAAACCCACTATAAAAAGGAATTTCAAAAGCAAAACCAAAAAACAGGGAAATTCTTTACAATTCCTTCAGGGTGTCTGAGGAAACCTGGAAAGACCCTATCTACAATGACAGCTGGATGTGGCATAAGGCTGGACACTTGGGACTGAGAGGATTGGTGAGATTGGGTGAGCAAATGCAGACCCTTTCAAGCAATAATGCATGGCCCCCATTCCATGGGTCCCAACTCTCCAGGTTCAAGGGAATATTACTACAGCTATAACATGTACAGGAAACCTAGAGAATGGACACACTGTGAATACGAAAGGTTTCTAAAACTCAAAGAATAGTCCCTCTCCTGGTGCTCCAGTTTGACTTTCCAACTGCCTTACTATCAATCTCCCAACTTGGAGAGACAGGCCCTTTAACCTCCTGGTTTGCACAGGTTCCCAATTTGGCAGAGGATGGAACGGACGAGGGAGAACCCATGAGAGAGTAGCTGTTAGGCATTTGGACGGGCACATGTCACTCTAATTTCCCGGCAGGAAGAAGAATTAACCAAAGTCTCAGCCACCCACCGGGAACCAGTATAGGACATGATCCAAAATTTTGGACTTGCGTTCAGCTCACAAAAAACGAGTTGAGAAATGGAGCTCAGGGGCACAGCAATTCACAAACTGGCAGAGTGATAAAGGACAACTATTGTCCAAAAATCTGTTGAGGGAAGTCAACGAGGCGGACTTGAAAGTGAGGCAAAATAGCAGGAAACAGATTTCAAGAGGTACCTTGGAATCGCCTGTAAAGCACAGGAAGAGGGGCACAACTTGGACAATGGTGCACTTGGCCAAAAAGGGCGTATGCCTTTTCTCCTGAATATATTCAGGAGAAAACGCATACGCCCTTTTTGGCCAAGCAAGCAAGCGGGCAATGCAAATCTGCACTACAAAGAAGTATCACTTCCCACCGGTCAAAAGGGACATCCACAAAATATGTAAAAACCAGAAAGGCAAGACAGGCCCTGGAGAACTGGGAGCCTTGTTATGCTGATGGGCGGGATGTAAATTGCCAACTGCCTCACTGGAGGAGTGCATTGTGTTCCCTAAAACAAGTAAACAACAGAGCTACAGAGCCAAGGCCACTTCCAGTCTAGGGAATATACCTTGGGAAAACTGAAAATCAATAAGAAAGAGCCACCTCCAAATTTAGGGCTGCACTGACTACAAGAACCTCAACTTGGGTACACCTTAAATATCCCAGGAAATATAAAAACGGTTCAAAACATTGTGGTACTTACGTATGATGGAATATCCCTCAGCCATGAAATCAATGTCATAAGACCAGTAGCAGCAAAGTGAGTGGATTCAGGTACGATGATTCTAAGTGAAATAAGTCACACAGAAAAAGAAACTTATCATAAGATATCACTTATGAAGATCCTGTAAACATGGCTACACGTGAACTGAGTTAGGAAAGAGAACAGAGTCTCACATTTAGAAAACACTCTTATGCCTGCATAAAGGGGATGGAGAGGTCGGGTGATGCATAAAACCAGAGTTTGATATAAGCACAGGGACCGTTCCAAAAACCAACTTTGGAATAGACAAGACCTACACCTTCCTCAGTGAAAGAGACTCAAATCCCCATATTTCCCACAGAGGAATATATCTGACTAGTAAGAATCTTAAAACCTATGTATTGATATGACTCCATAAGGGAATCAAGTGTGTCTAGAGTGGCATAAACATGGCAGCGAGAATCAGCTCAAACCCACTATAAAAAGGAATTTCAAAAGCAAAACCAAAAAACAGGGAAATTCTTTACAATTCCTTCAGGGTGTCTGAGGAAACCTGGAAAGACCCTATCTACAATGACAGCTGGATGTGGCATAAGGCTGGACACTTGGGACTGAGAGGATTGGTGAGATTGGGTGAGCAAATGCAGACCCTTTCAACCAATAATGCATGGCCCCCATTCCATGGGTCCCAACTCTCCAGGTTCAAGGGAATATTACTACAGCTATAACATGTACAGGAAACCTAGAGAATGGACACACTGTGAATACGAAAGGTTTCTAAAACTCAACGAATAGTCCCTCTCCTGGTGCTCCAGTTTGACTTTCCAACTGCCTTACTATCAATCTCCCAACTTGGAGAGACAGGCCCTTTAACCTCCTGGTTTGCACAGGTTCCCAATTTGGCAGAGGATGGAACGGACGAGGGAGAACCCATGAGAGAGTAGCTGTTAGGCATTTGGACGGGCACATGTCACTCTAATTTCCCGGCAGGAAGAAGAATTAACCAAAGTCTCAGCCACCCACCGGGAACCAGTATAGGACATGATCCAAAATTTTGGACTTGCGTTCAGCTCACAAAAAACGAGTTGAGAAATGGAGCTCAGGGGCACAGCAATTCACAAACTGGCAGAGTGATAAAGGACAACTATCGTCCAAAAATCTGTTGAGGGAAGTCAACGAGGCGGACTTGAAAGTGAGGCAAAATAGCAGGAAACAGATTTCAAGAGGTACCTTGGAATCGCCTGTAAAGCACAGGAAGAGGGGCACAACTTGGACAATGGTGCACTTGGCCAAAAAGGGCGTATGCGTTTTCTCCTGAATATATTCAGGAGAAAACGCATACGCCCTTTTTGGCCAAGCAAGCAAGCGGGCAATGCAAATCTGCACTACAAAGAAGTATCACTTCCCACCGGTCATAAGGGACATCCACAAAATGTGTAAAAACCAGAAAGGCAAGACAGGCCCTGGAGAACTGGGAGCCTTGTTATGCTGATGGGCGGGATGTAAACTGCCAACTGCCTCACTGGAGGAGTGCATTGTGTTCCCTAAAACAAGTAAACAGCAGAGCTACAGAGCCAAGGCCACTTCCAGTCTAGGGAATATACCTTGGGAAAACTGAAAATCAATAAGAAAGAGCCACCTCCAAATTTAGGGCTGCACTGACTACAAGAACCTCAACTTGGGTACACCTTAAATATCCCAGGAAATATAAAAATGGTTCAAAACATTGTGGTACTTACGTATGATGGAATATCCCTCAGCCATGAAATCAATGTCATAAGACCAGTAGCAGCAAAGTGAGTGGATTCAGGTACGATGATTCTAAGTGAAATAAGTCACACAGAAAAAGAAACTTATCATAAGATATCACTTATGAAGATCCTGTAAACATGGCTACACGTGAACTGAGTTAGGAAAGAGAACAGAGTCTCACATTTAGAAAACACCCTTATGCCTGCATAAAGGGGATGGAGAGGTCGGGTGATGCATAAAACCAGAGTTTGATATAAGCACAGGGACCGTTCCAAAAACCAACTTTGGAATAGACAAGACCTACACCTTCCTCAGTGAAAGAGACTCAAAACCCCATATTTCCCGCAGAGGAATATATCTGACTAGTAAGAATCTTAAAACCTATGTATTGATATGACTCCATAAGGGAATCAAGTGTGTCTAGAGTGGCATAAACATGGCAGCGAGAATCAGCTCAAACCCACTATAAAAAGGAATTTCAAAAGCAAAACCAAAAAACAGGGAAATTCTTTACAATTCCTTCAGGGTGTCTGAGGAAACCTGGAAAGACCCTATCTACAATGACAGCTGGATGTGGCATAAGGCTGGACACTTGGGACTGAGAGGATTGGTGAGATTGGGTGAGCGAATGCAGACCCTTTCAACCAATAATGCATGGCCCCCATTCCATGGGTCCCAACTCTCCATGTTCAAGGGAATATTACTACAGCTATAACATGTACAGGAAACCTAGAGAATGGACACACTGTGAATACGAAAGGTTTCTAAAACTCAACGAATAGTCCCTCTCCTGGTGCTCCAGTTTGACTTTCCAACTGCCTTACTATCAATCTCCCAACTTGGAGAGACAGGCCCTTTAACCTCCTGGTTTGCACAGGTTCCCAATTTGGCAGAGGATGGAACGGACGAGGGAGAACCCATGAGAGAGTAGCTGTTAGGCATTTGGACGGGCACATGTCACTCTAATTTCCCGGCAGGAAGAAGAATTAACCAAAGTCTCAGCCACCCACCGGGAACCAGTATAGGACATGAGCCAAAATTTTGGACTTGCGTTCAGCTCACAAAATACGAGTTGAGAAATGGAGCTCAGGGGCACAGCAATTCACAAACTGGCAGAGTGAAAAAGGACAACTATCGTCCAAAAATCTGTTGAGGGAAGTCAACGAGGCGGACTTGAAAGCGAGGCAAAATAGCAGGAAACAGATTTCAAGAGGTACCTTGGAATCGCCTGTAAAGCACAGGAAGAGGGGCACAACTTGGACAATGGTGCACTTGGCCAAAAAGGGCGTATGCGTTTTCTCCTGAATATATTCAGGAGAAAACGCATACGCCCTTTTTGGCCAAGCAAGCAAGCGGGCAATGCAAATCTGCACTACAAAGAAGTATCACTTCCCACCGGTCAAAAGGGACATCCACAAAATGTGTAAAAACCAGAAAGGCAAGACAGGCCCTGGAGAACTGGGAGCCTTGTTATGCTGATGGGCGGGATGTAAATTGCCAACTGCCTCACTGGAGGAGTGCATTGTGTTCCCTAAAACAAGTAAACAACAGAGCTACAGAGCCAAGGCCACTTCCAGTCTAGGGAATATACCTTGGGAAAACGGAAAACCAATAAGAAAGAGCCACCTCCAAATTTAGGGCTGCACTGACTACAAGAACCTCAACTCGGGTACACCTTAAATATCCCAGGAAATATAAAAATGGTTCAAAACATTGTGGTACTTACGTACGATGGAATATCCCTCAGCCATGAAATCAATGTCATAAGACCAGTAGCAGCAAAGTGAGTGGATTCAGGTACGATGATTCTAAGTGAAATAAGTCACACAGAAAAAGAAACTTATCATAAGATATCACTTATGAAGATCCTGTAAACATGGCTACACGTGAACTGAGTTAGGAAAGAGAACAGAGTCTCACATTTAGAAAACACTCTTATGCCTGCATAAAGGGGAAGGAGAGGTGGGGTGATGCATAAAACCAGAGTTTGATATAAGCACAGGGACCGTTTCAAAAACCAACTTTGGAATTGACAAGACCGACACCTTCCTCAGTGAAAGAGACTCAAAATCCCATATTTCACACAGAGGAATATATCTGACTAGTAAGAATCTTAAAACCTATGTATTGATATGTCTCCATAAGGGAATCAAGTGTGTCTAGAGTGGCATAAACATGGCAGCGAGAATCAGCTCAAACCCACTATAAAAAGGAATTTCAAAAGCAAAACCAAAAAACAGGGAAATTCTTTACAATTCCTTCAGGGTGTCTGAGGAAACCTGGAAAGACCCTATCTACAATGACAGCTGGATGTGGCATAAGGCTGGACACTTGGGACTGAGAGGATTGGTGAGATTGGGTGAGCAAATGCAGACCCTTTCAAGCAATAATGCATGGCCCCCATTCCATGGGTCCCAACTCTCCAGGTTCAAGGGAATATTACTACAGCTATAACATGTACAGGAAACCTAGAGAATGGACACACTGTGAATACGAAAGGTTTCTAAAACTCAACGAATAGTCCCTCTCCTGGTGCTCCAGTTTGACTTTCCAACTGCCTTACTATCAATCTCCCAACTTGGAGAGACAGGCCCTTTAACCTCCTGGTTTGCACAGGTTCCCAATTTGGCAGAGGATGGAAGGGACGAGGGAGAACCCATGAGAGAGTAGCTGTTAGGCATTTGGACGGGCACATGTCACTCTAATTTCCCGGCAGGAAGAAGAATTAACCAAAGTCTCAGCCACCCACCGGGAACCAGTATAGGACATGATCCAAAATTTTGGACTTGCGTTCAGCTCACAAAAAACGAGTTGAGAAATGGAGCTCAGGGGCACAGCAATTCACAAACTGGCAGAGTGATAAAGGACAACTATCGTCCAAAAATCTGTTGAGGGAAGTCAACGAGGCGGACTTGAAAGCGAGGCAAAATAGCAGGAAACAGATTTCAAGAGGTACCTTGGAATCGCCTGTAAAGCACAGGAAGAGGGGCACAACTTGGACAATGGTGCACTTGGCCAAAAAGGGCGTATGCGTTTTCTCCTGAATATATTCAGGAGAAAACGCATACGCCCTTTTTGGCCAAGCAAGCAAGCGGGCAATGCAAATCTGCACTACAAAGAAGTATCACTTCCCACCGGTCAAAAGGGACATCCACAAAATGTGTAAAAACCAGAAAGGCAAGACAGGCCCTGGAGAACTGGGAGCCTTGTTATGCTGATGGGCGGGATGTAAGTTACCAACTGCCTCACTGGAGGAGTGCATTGTGTTCCCTAAAACAAGTAAACAACAGAGCTACAGAGCCAAGGCCACTTCCAGTCTAGGGAATATACCTTGGGAAAACTGAAAATCAATAAGAAAGAGCCACCTCCATGTTTAGGGCTGCACTGACTACAAGAACCTCAACTTGGGTACACCTTAAATATCCCAGGAAATATAAAAATGGTTCAAAACATTGTGGTACTTACGTACGATGGAATATCCCTCAGCCATGTAATCAATGACATAAGACCAGTAGCAACAAAGTGAGTGGATTCAGGTACGATGATTCTAAGTGAAATAAGTCACACCGAAAAAGAAACTTATCATAAGATATCACTTATGAAGATCCTGTAAACATGGCTACACGTGAACTGAGTTAGGAAAGAGAACAGAGTCTCACATTTAGAAAACACTCTTATGCCTGCATAAAGGGGAAGGAGAGGTGGGGTGATGCATAAAACCAGAGTTTGATATAAGCACAGGGACCGTTTCAAAAACCAACTTTGGAATAGACAAGACCTACACCTTCCTCAGTGAAAGAGACTCAAAACCCCATATTTCCCACAGAGGAATATATCTGACTAGTAAGAATCTTAAAACCTATGTATTGATATGTCTCCATAAGGGAATCAAGTGTGTCTAGAGTGGCATAAACATGGCAGCGAGAATCAGCTCAAACCCACTATAAAAAGGAATTTCAAAAGCAAAACCAAAAAACAGGGAAATTCTTTACAATTCCTTCAGGGTGTCTGAGGAAACCTGGAAAGACCCTATCTACAATGACAGCTGGATGTGGCATAAGGCTGGACACTTGGGACTGAGAGGATTGGTGAGATTGGGTGAGCAAATGCAGACCCTTTCAAGCAATAATGCATGGCCCCCATTCCATGGGTCCCAACTCTCCAGGTTCAAGGGAATATTACTACAGCTATAACATGTACAGGAAACCTAGAGAATGGACACACTGTGAATACGAAAGGTTTCTAAAACTCAAAGAATAGTCCCTCTCCTGGTGCTCCAGTTTGACTTTCCAACTGCCTTACTATCAATCTCCCAACTTGGAGAGACAGGCCCTTTAACCTCCTGGTTTGCACAGGTTCCCAATTTGGCAGAGGATGGAACGGACGAGGGAGAACCCATGAGAGAGTAGCTGTTAGGCATTTGGACGGGCACATGTCACTCTAATTTCCCGGCAGGAAGAAGAATTAACCAAAGTCTCAGCCACCCACCGGGAACCAGTATAGGACATGATCCAAAATTTTGGACTTGCATTCAGCTCACAAAAAACGAGTTGAGAAATGGAGCTCAGGGGCACAGCAATTCACAAACTGGCAGAGTGATAAAGGACAACTATTGTCCAAAAATCTGTTGAGGGAAGTCAACGAGGCGGACTTGAAAGTGAGGCAAAATAGCAGGAAACAGATTTCAAGAGGTACCTTGGAATCGCCTGTAAAGCACAGGAAGAGGGGCACAACTTGGACAATGGTGCACTTGGCCAAAAAGGGCGTATGCGTTTTCTCCTGAATATATTCAGGAGAAAACGCATACGCCCTTTTTGGCCAAGCAAGCAAGCGGGCAATGCAAATCTGCACTACAAAGAAGTATCACTTCCCACCGGTCAAAAGGGACATCCACAAAATATGTAAAAACCAGAAAGGCAAGACAGGCCCTGGAGAACTGGGAGCCTTGTTATGCTGATGGGCGGGATGTAAATTGCCAACTGCCTCACTGGAGGAGTGCATTGTGTTCCCTAAAACAAGTAAACAACAGAGCTACAGAGCCAAGGCCACTTCCAGTCTAGGGAATATACCTTGGGAAAACTGAAAATCAATAAGAAAGAGCCACCTCCAAATTTAGGGCTGCACTGACTACAAGAACCTCAACTTGGGTACACCTTAAATATCCCAGGAAATATAAAAACGGTTCAAAACATTGTGGTACTTACGTATGATGGAATATCCCTCAGCCATGAAATCAATGTCATAAGACCAGTAGCAGCAAAGTGAGTGGATTCAGGTACGATGATTCTAAGTGAAATAAGTCACACAGAAAAAGAAACTTATCATAAGATATCACTTATGAAGATTCTGTAAACATGGCTAAACGTGAACTGAGTTAGGAAAGAGAACAGAGTCTCACATTTAGAAAACACTCTTATGCCTGCATAAAGGGGATGGAGAGGTCGGGTGATGCATAAAACCAGAGTTTGATATAAGCACAGGGACCGTTCCAAAAACCAACTTTGGAATAGACAAGACCTACACCTTCCTCAGTGAAAGAGACTCAAAACCCCATATTTCCCACAGAGGAATATATCTGACTAGTAAGAATCTTAAAACCTATGTATTGATGTGACTCCATAAGGGAATCAAGTGTGTCTAGAGTGGCATAAACATGGCAGCGAGAATCAGCTCAAACCCACTATAAAAAGGAATTTCAAAAGCAAAACCAAAAAACAGGGAAATTCTTTACAATTCCTTCAGGGTGTCTGAGGAAACCTGGAAAGACCCTATCTACAATGACAGCTGGATGTGGCATAAGGCTGGACACTTGGGACTGAGAGGATTGGTGAGATTGGGTGAGCAAATGCAGACCCTTTCAAGCAATAATGCATGGCCCCCATTCCATGGGTCCCAACTCTCCAGGTTCAAGGGAATATTACTACAGCTATAACATGTACAGGAAACCTAGAGAATGGACACACTGTGAATACGAAAGGTTTCTAAAACTCAACGAATAGTCCCTCTCCTGGTGCTCCAGTTTGACTTTCCAACTGCCTTACTATCAATCTCCCAACTTGGAGAGACAGGCCCTTTAACCTCCTGGTTTGCACAGGTTCCCAATTTGGCAGAGGATGGAAGGGACGAGGGAGAACCCATGAGAGAGTAGCTGTTAGGCATTTGGACGGGCACATATCACTCTAATTTCCCGGCAGGAAGAAGAATTAACCAAAGTCTCAGCCACCCACCGGGAACCAGTATAGGACATGATCCAAAATTTTGGACTTGCGTTCAGCTCACAAAAAACGAGTTGAGAAATGGAGCTCAGGGGCACAGCAATTCACAAACTGGCAGAGTGATAAAGGACAACTATCGTCCAAAAATCTGTTGAGGGAAGTCAACGAGGCGGACTTGAAAGTGAGGCAAAATAGCAGGAAACAGATTTCAAGAGGTACCTTGGAATCGCCTGTAAAGCACAGGAAGAGGGGCACAACTTGGACAATGGTGCACTTGGCCAAAAAGGGCGTATGCGTTTTCTCCTGAATATATTCAGGAGAAAACGCATACGCCCTTTTTGGCCAAGCAAGCAAGCGGGCAATGCAAATCTGCACTACAAAGAAGTATCACTTCCCACCGGTCAAAAGGGACATCCACAAAATGTGTAAAAACCAGAAAGGCAAGACAGGCCCTGGAGAACTGGGAGCCTTGTTATGCTGATGGGCGGGATGTAAACTGCCAACTGCCTCACTGGAGGAGTGCATTGTGTTCCCTAAAACAAGTAAACAACAGAGCTACAGAGCCAAGGCCACTTCCAGTCTAGGGAATATACCTTGGGAAAACTGAAAATCAATAAGAAAGAGCCACCTCCAAATTTAGGGCTGCACTGACTACAAGAACCTCAACTTGGGTACACCTTAAATATCCCAGGAAATATAAAAATGGTTCAAAACATTGTGGTACTTACGTATGATGGAATATCCCTCAGCCATGAAATCAATGTCATAAGACCAGTAGCAGCAAAGTGAGTGGATTCAGGTACGATGATTCTAAGTGAAATAAGTCACACAGAAAAAGAAACTTATCATAAGATATCACTTATGAAGATCCTGTAAACATGGCTACACGTGAACTGAGTTAGGAAAGAGAACAGAGTCTCACATTTAGAAAACACTCTTATGCCTGCATAAAGGGGATGGAGAGGTCGGGTGATGCATAAAACCAGAGTTTGATATAAGCACAGGGACCGTTCCAAAAACCAACTTTGGAATAGACAAGACCTACACCTTCCTCAGTGAAAGAGACTCAAAACCCCATATTTCCCGCAGAGGAATATATCTGACTAGTAAGAATCTTAAAACCTATGTATTGATATGACTCCATAAGGGAATCAAGTGTGTCTAGAGTGGCATAAACATGGCAGCGAGAATCAGCTCAAACCCACTATAAAAAGGAATTTCAAAAGCAAAACCAAAAAACAGGGAAATTCTTTACAATTCCTTCAGGGTGTCTGAGGAAACCTGGAAAGACCCTATCTACAATGACAGCTGGATGTGGCATAAGGCTGGACACTTGGGACTGAGAGGATTGGTGAGATTGGGTGAGCGAATGCAGACCCTTTCAACCAATAATGCATGGCCCCCATTCCATGGGTCCCAACTCTCCATGTTCAAGGGAATATTACTACAGCTATAACATGTACAGGAAACCTAGAGAATGGACACACTGTGAATACGAAAGGTTTCTAAAACTCAACGAATAGTCCCTCTCCTGGTGCTCCAGTTTGACTTTCCAACTGCCTTACTATCAATCTCCCAACTTGGAGATACAGGCCCTTTAACCTCCTGGTTTGCACAGGTTCCCAATTTGGCAGAGGATGGAACGGACGAGGGAGAACCCATGAGAGAGTAGCTGTTAGGCATTTGGACGGGCACATGTCACTCTAATTTCCCGGCAGGAAGAAGAATTAACCAAAGTCTCAGCCACCCACCGGGAACCAGTATAGGACATGATCCAAAATTTTGGACTTGCGTTCAGCTCACAAAAAACGAGTTGAGAAATGGAGCTCAGGGGCACAGCAATTCACAAACTGGCAGAGTGAAAAAGGACAACTATCGTCCAAAAATCTGTTGAGGGAAGTCAACGAGGCGGACTTGAAAGCGAGGCAAAATAGCAGGAAACAGATTTCAAGAGGTACCTTGGAATCGCCTGTAAAGCACAGGAAGAGGGGCACAACTTGGACAATGGTGCACTTGGCCAAAAAGGGCGTATGCGTTTTCTCCTGAATATATTCAGGAGAAAACGCATACGCCCTTTTTGGCCAAGCAAGCAAGCGGGCAATGCAAATCTGCACTACAAAGAAGTATCACTTCCCACCGGTCAAAAGGGACATCCACAAAATGTGTAAAAACCAGAAAGGCAAGACAGGCCCTGGAGAACTGGGAGCCTTGTTATGCTGATGGGCGGGATGTAAATTGCCAACTGCCTCACTGGAGGAGTGCATTGTGTTCCCTAAAACAAGTAAACAACAGAGCTACAGAGCCAAGGCCACTTCCAGTCTAGGGAATATACCTTGGGAAAACTGAAAATCAATAAGAAAGAGCCACCTCCAAATTTAGGGCTGCACTGACTACAAGAACCTCAACTCGGGTACACCTTAAATATCCCAGGAAATATAAAAATGGTTCAAAACATTGTGGTACTTACGTACGATGGAATATCCCTCAGCCATGAAATCAATGTCATAAGACCAGTAGCAGCAAAGTGAGTGGATTCAGGTACGATGATTCTAAGTGAAATAAGTCACACAGAAAAAGAAACTTATCATAAGATATCACTTATGAAGATCCTGTAAACATGGCTACACGTGAACTGAGTTAGGAAAGAGAACAGAGTCTCACATTTAGAAAACACTCTTATGCCTGCATAAAGGGGAAGGAGAGGTGGGGTGATGCATAAAACCAGAGTTTGATATAAGCACAGGGACCGTTTCAAAAACCAACTTTGGAATTGACAAGACCGACACCTTCCTCAGTGAAAGAGACTCAAAATCCCATATTTCACACAGAGGAATATATCTGACTAGTAAGAATCTTAAAACCTATGTATTGATATGTCTCCATAAGGGAATCAAGTGTGTCTAGAGTGGCATAAACATGGCAGCGAGAATCAGCTCAAACCCACTATAAAAAGGAATTTCAAAAGCAAAACCAAAAAACAGGGAAATTCTTTACAATTCCTTCAGGGTGTCTGAGGAAACCTGGAAAGACCCTATCTACAATGACAGCTGGATGTGGCATAAGGCTGGACACTTGGGACTGAGAGGATTGGTGAGATTGGGTGAGCAAATGCAGACCCTTTCAAGCAATAATGCATGGCCCCCATTCCATGGGTCCCAACTCTCCAGGTTCAAGGGAATATTACTACAGCTATAACATGTACAGGAAACCTAGAGAATGGACACACTGTGAATACGAAAGGTTTCTAAAACTCAACGAATAGTCCCTCTCCTGGTGCTCCAGTTTGACTTTCCAACTGCCTTACTATCAATCTCCCAACTTGGAGAGACAGGCCCTTTAACCTCCTGGTTTGCACAGGTTCCCAATTTGGCAGAGGATGGAAGGGACGAGGGAGAACCCATGAGAGAGTAGCTGTTAGGCATTTGGACGGGCACATGTCACTCTAATTTCCCGGCAGGAAGAAGAATTAACCAAAGTCTCAGCCACCCACCGGGAACCAGTATAGGACATGATCCAAAATTTTGGACTTGCGTTCAGCTCACAAAAAACGAGTTGAGAAATGGAGCTCAGGGGCACAGCAATTCACAAACTGGCAGAGTGATAAAGGACAACTATCGTCCAAAAATCTGTTGAGGGAAGTCAACGAGGCGGACTTGAAAGCGAGGCAAAATAGCAGGAAACAGATTTCAAGAGGTACCTTGGAATCGCCTGTAAAGCACAGGAAGAGGGGCACAACTTGGACAATGGTGCACTTGGCCAAAAAGGGCGTATGCGTTTTCTCCTGAATATATTCAGGAGAAAACGCATACGCCCTTTTTGGCCAAGCAAGCAAGCGGGCAATGCAAATCTGCACTACAAAGAAGTATCACTTCCCACCGGTCAAAAGGGACATCCACAAAATGTGTAAAAACCAGAAAGGCAAGACAGGCCCTGGAGAACTGGGAGCCTTGTTATGCTGATGGGCGGGATGTAAGTTACCAACTGCCTCACTGGAGGAGTGCATTGTGTTCCCTAAAACAAGTAAACAACAGAGCTACAGAGCCAAGGCCACTTCCAGTCTAGGGAATATACCTTGGGAAAACTGAAAATCAATAAGAAAGAGCCACCTCCATGTTTAGGGCTGCACTGACTACAAGAACCTCAACTTGGGTACACCTTAAATATCCCAGGAAATATAAAAATGTTTCAAAACATTGTGGTACTTACGTACGATGGAATATCCCTCAGCCATGTAATCAATGACATAAGACCAGTAGCAACAAAGTGAGTGGATTCAGGTACGATGATTCTAAGTGAAATAAGTCACACCGAAAAAGAAACTTATCATAAGATATCACTTATGAAGATCCTGTAAACATGGCTACACGTGAACTGAGTTAGGAAAGAGAACAGAGTCTCACATTTAGAAAACACTCTTATGCCTGCATAAAGGGGAAGGAGAGGTGGGGTGATGCATAAAACCAGAGTTTGATATAAGCACAGGGACCGTTTCAAAAACCAACTTTGGAATAGACAAGACCTACACCTTCCTCAGTGAAAGAGACTCAAAACCCCATATTTCCCACAGAGGAATATATCTGACTAGTAAGAATCTTAAAACCTATGTATTGATATGTCTCCATAAGGGAATCAAGTGTGTCTAGAGTGGCATAAACATGGCAGCGAGAATCAGCTCAAACCCACTATAAAAAGGAATTTCAAAAGCAAAACCAAAAAACAGGGAAATTCTTTACAATTCCTTCAGGGTGTCTGAGGAAACCTGGAAAGACCCTATCTACAATGACAGCTGGATGTGGCATAAGGCTGGACACTTGGGACTGAGAGGATTGGTGAGATTGGGTGAGCAAATGCAGACCCTTTCAAGCAATAATGCATGGCCCCCATTCCATGGGTCCCAACTCTCCAGGTTCAAGGGAATATTACTACAGCTATAACATGTACAGGAAACCTAGAGAATGGACACACTGTGAATACGAAAGGTTTCTAAAACTCAAAGAATAGTCCCTCTCCTGGTGCTCCAGTTTGACTTTCCAACTGCCTTACTATCAATCTCCCAACTTGGAGAGACAGGCCCTTTAACCTCCTGGTTTGCACAGGTTCCCAATTTGGCAGAGGATGGAACGGACGAGGGAGAACCCATGAGAGAGTAGCTGTTAGGCATTTGGACGGGCACATGTCACTCTAATTTCCCGGCAGGAAGAAGAATTAACCAAAGTCTCAGCCACCCACCGGGAACCAGTATAGGACATGATCCAAAATTTTGGACTTGCATTCAGCTCACAAAAAACGAGTTGAGAAATGGAGCTCAGGGGCACAGCAATTCACAAACTGGCAGAGTGATAAAGGACAACTATTGTCCAAAAATCTGTTGAGGGAAGTCAACGAGGCGGACTTGAAAGTGAGGCAAAATAGCAGGAAACAGATTTCAAGAGGTACCTTGGAATCGCCTGTAAAGCACAGGAAGAGGGGCACAACTTGGACAATGGTGCACTTGGCCAAAAAGGGCGTATGCGTTTTCTCCTGAATATATTCAGGAGAAAACGCATACGCCCTTTTTGGCCAAGCAAACAAGCGGGCAATGCAAATCTGCACTACAAAGAAGTATCACTTCCCACCGGTCAAAAGGGACATCCACAAAATATGTAAAAACCAGAAAGGCAAGACAGGCCCTGGAGAACTGGGAGCCTTGTTATGCTGATGGGCGGGATGTAAATTGCCAACTGCCTCACTGGAGGAGTGCATTGTGTTCCCTAAAACAAGTAAACAACAGAGCTACAGAGCCAAGGCCACTTCCAGTCTAGGGAATATACCTTGGGAAAACTGAAAATCAATAAGAAAGAGCCACCTCCAAATTTAGGGCTGCACTGACTACAAGAACCTCAACTTGGGTACACCTTAAATATCCCAGGAAATATAAAAACGGTTCAAAACATTGTGGTACTTACGTATGATGGAATATCCCTCAGCCATGAAATCAATGTCATAAGACCAGTAGCAGCAAAGTGAGTGGATTCAGGTACGATGATTCTAAGTGAAATAAGTCACACAGAAAAAGAAACTTATCATAAGATATCACTTATGAAGATTCTGTAAACATGGCTAAACGTGAACTGAGTTAGGAAAGAGAACAGAGTCTCACATTTAGAAAACACTCTTATGCCTGCATAAAGGGGATGGAGAGGTCGGGTGATGCATAAAACCAGAGTTTGATATAAGCACAGGGACCGTTCCAAAAACCAACTTTGGAATAGACAAGACCTACACCTTCCTCAGTGAAAGAGACTCAAAACCCCATATTTCCCACAGAGGAATATATCTGACTAGTAAGAATCTTAAAACCTATGTATTGATGTGACTCCATAAGGGAATCAAGTGTGTCTAGAGTGGCATAAACATGGCAGCGAGAATCAGCTCAAACCCACTATAAAAAGGAATTTCAAAAGCAAAACCAAAAAACAGGGAAATTCTTTACAATTCCTTCAGGGTGTCTGAGGAAACCTGGAAAGACCCTATCTACAATGACAGCTGGATGTGGCATAAGGCTGGACACTTGGGACTGAGAGGATTGGTGAGATTGGGTGAGCAAATGCAGACCCTTTCAAGCAATAATGCATGGCCCCCATTCCATGGGTCCCAACTCTCCAGGTTCAAGGGAATATTACTACAGCTATAACATGTACAGGAAACCTAGAGAATGGACACACTGTGAATACGAAAGGTTTCTAAAACTCAACGAATAGTCCCTCTCCTGGTGCTCCAGTTTGACTTTCCAACTGCCTTACTATCAATCTCCCAACTTGGAGAGACAGGCCCTTTAACCTCCTGGTTTGCACAGGTTCCCAATTTGGCAGAGGATGGAAGGGACGAGGGAGAACCCATGAGAGAGTAGCTGTTAGGCATTTGGACGGGCACATGTCACTCTAATTTCCCGGCAGGAAGAAGAATTAACCAAAGTCTCAGCCACCCACCGGGAACCAGTATAGGACATGATCCAAAATTTTGGACTTGCGTTCAGCTCACAAAAAACGAGTTGAGAAATGGAGCTCAGGGGCACAGCAATTCACAAACTGGCATAGTGATAAAGGACAACTATCGTCCAAAAATCTGTTGAGGGAAGTCAACGAGGCGGACTTGAAAGTGAGGCAAAATAGCAGGAAACAGATTTCAAGAGGTACCTTGGAATCGCCTGTAAAGCACAGGAAGAGGGGCACAACTTGGACAATGGTGCACTTGGCCAAAAAGGGCGTATGCGTTTTCTCCTGAATATATTCAGGAGAAAACGCATACGCCCTTTTTGGCCAAGCAAGCAAGCGGGCAATGCAAATCTGCACTACAAAGAAGTATCACTTCCCACCGGTCAAAAGGGACATCCACAAAATGTGTAAAAACCAGAAAGGCAAGACAGGCCCTGGAGAACTGGGAGCCTTGTTATGCTGATGGGCGGGATGTAAACTGCCAACTGCCTCACTGGAGGAGTGCATTGTGTTCCCTAAAACAAGTAAACAACAGAGCTACAGAGCCAAGGCCACTTCCAGTCTAGGGAATATACCTTGGGAAAACTGAAAATCAATAAGAAAGAGCCACCTCCAAATTTAGGGCTGCACTGACTACAAGAACCTCAACTTGGGTACACCTTAAATATCCCAGGAAATATAAAAATGGTTCAAAACATTGTGGTACTTACGTATGATGGAATATCCCTCAGCCATGAAATCAATGTCATAAGACCAGTAGCAGCAAAGTGAGTGGATTCAGGTACGATGATTCTAAGTGAAATAAGTCACACAGAAAAAGAAACTTATCATAAGATATCACTTATGAAGATCCTGTAAACATGGCTACACGTGAACTGAGTTAGGAAAGAGAACAGAGTCTCACATTTAGAAAACACTCTTATGCCTGCATAAAGGGGATGGAGAGGTCGGGTGATGCATAAAACCAGAGTTTGATATAAGCACAGGGACCGTTCCAAAAACCAACTTTGGAATAGACAAGACCTACACCTTCCTCAGTGAAAGAGACTCAAAACCCCATATTTCCCGCAGAGGAATATATCTGACTAGTAAGAATCTTAAAACCTATGTATTGATATGACTCCATAAGGGAATCAAGTGTGTCTAGAGTGGCATAAACATGGCAGCGAGAATCAGCTCAAACCCACTATAAAAAGGAATTTCAAAAGCAAAACCAAAAAACAGGGAAATTCTTTACAATTCCTTCAGGGTGTCTGAGGAAACCTGGAAAGACCCTATCTACAATGACAGCTGGATGTGGCATAAGGCTGGACACTTGGGACTGAGAGGATTGGTGAGATTGGGTGAGCGAATGCAGACCCTTTCAACCAATAATGCATGGCCCCCATTCCATGGGTCCCAACTCTCCATGTTCAAGGGAATATTACTACAGCTATAACATGTACAGGAAACCTAGAGAATGGACACACTGTGAATACGAAAGGTTTCTAAAACTCAACGAATAGTCCCTCTCCTGGTGCTCCAGTTTGACTTTCCAACTGCCTTACTATCAATCTCCCAACTTGGAGAGACAGGCCCTTTAACCTCCTGGTTTGCACAGGTTCCCAATTTGGCAGAGGATGGAAGGGACGAGGGAGAACCCATGAGAGAGTAGCTGTTAGGCATTTGGACGGGCACATGTCACTCTAATTTCCGGCAGGAAGAAGAATTAACCAAAGTCTCAGCCACACACCGGGAACCAGTATAGGACATGATCCAAAATTTTGGACTTGTGTTCAGCTCACAAAAAACGAGTTGAGAAATGGAGCTCAGGGGAACAGCAATTCACAAACTGGCAGAGTGATAAAGGACAACTATCGTCCAAAAATCTGTTGAGGGAAGTCAACGAGGCGGACTTGAAAGCGAGGCAAAATAGCAGGAAACAGATTTCAAGAGGTACCTTGGAATCGCCTGTAAAGCACAGGAAGAGGGGCACAACTTGGACAATGGTGCACTTGGCCAAAAAGGGCGTATGCGTTTTCTCCTGAATATATTCAGGAGAAAACGCATACGCCCTTTTTGGCCAAGCAAGCAAGCGGGCAATGCAAATCTGCACTACAAAGAAGTATCACTTCCCACCGGTCAAAAGGGACATCCACAAAATGTGTAAAAACCAGAAAGGCAAGACAGGCCCTGGAGAACTGGGAGCCTTGTTATGCTGATGGGCGGGATGTAAACTGCCAACTGCCTCACTGGAGGAGTGAATTGTGTTCCCTAAAACAAGTAAACAACAGAGCTACAGAGCCAAGGCCACTTCCAGTCTAGGGAATATACCTTGGGAAAACTGAAAATCAATAAGAAAGAGCCACCTCCAAATTTAGGGCTGCACTGACTACAAGAACCTCAACTTGGGTACACCTTAAATATCCCAGGAAATATAAAAATGGTTCAAAACATTGTGGTACTTACGTATGATGGAATATCCCTCAGCCATGAAATCAATGTCATAAGACCAGTAGCAGCAAAGTGAGTGGATTCAGGTACGATGATTCTAAGTGAAATAAGTCACACAGAAAAAGAAACTTATCATAAGATATCACTTATGAAGATCCTGTAAACATGGCTACACGTGAACTGAGTTAGGAAAGAGAACAGAGTCTCACATTTAGAAAACACCCTTATGCCTGCATAAAGGGGATGGAGAGGTCGGGTGATGCATAAAACCAGAGTTTGATATAAGCACAGGGACCGTTCCAAAAACCAACTTTGGAATAGACAAGACCTACACCTTCCTCAGTGAAAGAGACTCAAAACCCCATATTTCCCGCAGAGGAATATATCTGACTAGTAAGAATCTTAAAACCTATGTATTGATATGACTCCATAAGGGAATCAAGTGTGTCTAGAGTGGCATAAACATGGCAGCGAGAATCAGCTCAAACCCACTATAAAAAGGAATTTCAAAAGCAAAACCAAAAAACAGGGAAATTCTTTACAATTCCTTCAGGGTGTCTGAGGAAACCTGGAAAGACCCTATCTACAATGACAGCTGGATGTGGCATAAGGCTGGACACTTGGGACTGAGAGGATTGGTGAGATTGGGTGAGCGAATGCAGACCCTTTCAACCAATAATGCATGGCCCCCATTCCATGGGTCCCAACTCTCCATGTTCAAGGGAATATTACTACAGCTATAACATGTACAGGAAACCTAGAGAATGGACACACTGTGAATACGAAAGGTTTCTAAAACTCAACGAATAGTCCCTCTCCTGGTGCTCCAGTTTGACTTTCCAACTGCCTTACTATCAATCTCCCAACTTGGAGAGACAGGCCCTTTAACCTCCTGGTTTGCACAGGTTCCCAATTTGGCAGAGGATGGAACGGACGAGGGAGAACCCATGAGAGAGTAGCTGTTAGGCATTTGGACGGGCACATGTCACTCTAATTTCCCGGCAGGAAGAAGAATTAACCAAAGTCTCAGCCACCCACCGGGAACCAGTATAGGACATGATCCAAAATTTTGGACTTGCGTTCAGCTCACAAAAAACGAGTTGAGAAATGGAGCTCAGGGGCACAGCAATTCACAAACTGGCAGAGTGAAAAAGGACAACTATCGTCCAAAAATCTGTTGAGGGAAGTCAACGAGGCGGACTTGAAAGCGAGGCAAAATAGCAGGAAACAGATTTCAAGAGGTACCTTGGAATCGCCTGTAAAGCACAGGAAGAGGGGCACAACTTGGACAATGGTGCACTTGGCCAAAAAGGGCGTATGCGTTTTCTCCTGAATATATTCAGGAGAAAACGCATACGCCCTTTTTGGCCAAGCAAGCAAGCGGGCAATGCAAATCTGCACTACAAAGAAGTATCACTTCCCACCGGTCAAAAGGGACATCCACAAAATGTGTAAAAACCAGAAAGGCAAGACAGGCCCTGGAGAACTGGGAGCCTTGTTATGCTGATGGGCGGGATGTAAATTGCCAACTGCCTCACTGGAGGAGTGCATTGTGTTCCCTAAAACAAGTAAACAACAGAGCTACAGAGCCAAGGCCACTTCCAGTCTAGGGAATATACCTTGGGAGAACGGAAAATCAATAAGAAAGAGCCACCTCCAAATTTAGGGCTGCACTGACTACAAGAACCTCAACTCGGGTACACCTTAAATATCCCAGGAAATATAAAAATGGTTCAAAACATTGTGGTACTTACGTACGATGGAATATCCCTCAGCCATGAAATCAATGTCATAAGACCAGTAGCAGCAAAGTGAGTGGATTCAGGTACGATGATTCTAAGTGAAATAAGTCACACAGAAAAAGAAACTTATCATAAGATATCACTTATGAAGATCCTGTAAACATGGCTACACGTGAACTGAGTTAGGAAAGAGAACAGAGTCTCACATTTAGAAAACACTCTTATGCCTGCATAAAGGGGAAGGATAGGTGGGGTGATGCATAAAACCAGAGTTTGATATAAGCACAGGGACCGTTTCAAAAACCAACTTTGGAATTGACAAGACCGACACCTTCCTCAGTGAAAGAGACTCAAAATCCCATATTTCACACAGAGGAATATATCTGACTAGTAAGAATCTTAAAACCTATGTATTGATATGTCTCCATAAGGGAATCAAGTGTGTCTAGAGTGGCATAAACATGGCAGCGAGAATCAGCTCAAACCCACTATAAAAAGGAATTTCAAAAGCAAAACCAAAAAACAGGGAAATTCTTTACAATTCCTTCAGGGTGTCTGAGGAAACCTGGAAAGACCCTATCTACAATGACAGCTGGATGTGGCATAAGGCTGGACACTTGGGACGGAGAGGATTGGTGAGATTGGGTGAGCAAATGCAGACCCTTTCAAGCAATAATGCATGGCCCCCATTCCATGGGTCCCAACTCTCCAGGTTCAAGGGAATATTACTACAGCTATAACATGTACAGGAAACCTAGAGAATGGACACACTGTGAATACGAAAGGTTTCTAAAACTCAACGAATAGTCCCTCTCCTGGTGCTCCAGTTTGACTTTCCAACTGCCTTACTATCAATCTCCCAACTTGGAGAGACAGGCCCTTTAACCTCCTGGTTTGCACAGGTTCCCAATTTGGCAGAGGATGGAAGGGACGAGGGAGAACCCATGAGAGAGTAGCTGTTAGGCATTTGGACGGGCACATGTCACTCTAATTTCCCGGCAGGAAGAAGAATTAACCAAAGTCTCAGCCACCCACCGGGAACCAGTATAGGACATGATCCAAAATTTTGGACTTGCGTTCAGCTCACAAAAAACGAGTTGAGAAATGGAGCTCAGGGGCACAGCAATTCACAAACTGGCAGAGTGATAAAGGACAACTATCGTCCAAAAATCTGTTGAGGGAAGTCAACGAGGCGGACTTGAAAGCGAGGCAAAATAGCAGGAAACAGATTTCAAGAGGTACCTTGGAATCGCCTGTAAAGCACAGGAAGAGGGGCACAACTTGGACAATGGTGCACTTGGCCAAAAAGGGCGTATGCGTTTTCTCCTGAATATATTCAGGAGAAAACGCATACGCCCTTTTTGGCCAAGCAAGCAAGCGGGCAATGCAAATCTGCACTACAAAGAAGTATCACTTCCCACCGGTCAAAAGGGACATCCACAAAATGTGTAAAAACCAGAAAGGCAAGACAGGCCCTGGAGAACTGGGAGCCTTGTTATGCTGATGGGCGAGATGTAAGTTACCAACTGCCTCACTGGAGGAGTGCATTGTGTTCCCTAAAACAAGTAAACAACAGAGCTACAGAGCCAAGGCCACTTCCAGTCTAGGGAATATACCTTGGGAAAACTGAAAATCAATAAGAAAGAGCCACCTCCAAGTTTAGGGCTGCACTGACTACAAGAACCTCAACTTGGGTACACCTTAAATATCCCAGGAAATATAAAAATGGTTCAAAACATTGTGGTACTTACGTACGATGGAATATCCCTCAGCCATGTAATCAATGACATAAGACCAGTAGCAACAAAGTGAGTGGATTCAGGTACGATGATTCTAAGTGAAATAAGTCACACCGAAAAAGAAACTTATCATAAGATATCACTTATGAAGATCCTGTAAACATGGCTACACGTGAACTGAGTTAGGAAAGAGAACAGAGTCTCACATTTAGAAAACACTCTTATGCCTGCATAAATGGGAAGGAGAGGTGGGGTGATGCATAAAACCAGAGTTTGATATAAGCACAGGGACCGTTTCAAAAACCAACTTTGGAATAGACAAGACCTACACCTTCCTCAGTGAAAGAGACTCAAAACCCCATATTTCCCGCAGAGGAATATATCTGACTAGTAAGAATCTTAAAACCTATGTATTGATATGTCTCCATAAGGGAATCAAGTGTGTCTAGAGTGGCATAAACATGGCAGCGAGAATCAGCTCAAACCCACTATAAAAAGGAATTTCAAAAGCAAAACCAAAAAACAGGGAAATTCTTTACAATTCCTTCAGGGTGTCTGAGGAAACCTGGAAAGACCCTATCTACAATGACAGCTGGATGTGGCATAAGGCTGGACACTTGGGACTGAGAGGATTGGTGAGATTGGGTGAGCAAATGCAGACCCTTTCAAGCAATAATGCATGGCCCCCATTCCATGGGTCCCAACTCTCCAGGTTCAAGGGAATATTACTACAGCTATAACATGTACAGGAAACCTAGAGAATGGACACACTGTGAATACGAAAGGTTTCTAAAACTCAAAGAATAGTCCCTCTCCTGGTGCTCCAGTTTGACTTTCCAACTGCCTTACTATCAATCTCCCAACTTGGAGAGACAGGCCCTTTAACCTCCTGGTTTGCACAGGTTCCCAATTTGGCAGAGGATGGAACGGACGAGGGAGAACCCATGAGAGAGTAGCTGTTAGGCATTTGGACGGGCACATGTCACTCTAATTTCCCGGCAGGAAGAAGAATTAACCAAAGTCTCAGCCACCCACCGGGAACCAGTATAGGACATGATCCAAAATTTTGGACTTGCGTTCAGCTCACAAAAAACGAGTTGAGAAATGGAGCTCAGGGGCACAGCAATTCACAAACTGGCAGAGTGATAAAGGACAACTATCGTCCAAAAATCTGTTGAGGGAAGTCAACGAGGCGGACTTGAAAGTGAGGCAAAATAGCAGGAAACAGATTTCAAGAGGTACCTTGGAATCGCCTGTAAAGCACAGGAAGAGGGGCACAACTTGGACAATGGTGCACTTGGCCAAAAAGGGCGTATGCGTTTTCTCCTGAATATATTCAGGAGAAAACGCATACGCCCTTTTTGGCCAAGCAAGCAAGCGGGCAATGCAAATCTGCACTACAAAGAAGTATCACTTCCCACCGGTCAAAAGGGACATCCACAAAATATGTAAAAACCAGAAAGGCAAGACAGGCCCTGGAGAACTGGGAGCCTTGTTATGCTGATGGGCGGGATGTAAATTGCCAACTGCCTCACTGGAGGAGTGCATTGTGTTCCCTAAAACAAGTAAACAACAGAGCTACAGAGCCAAGGCCACTTCCAGTCTAGGGAATATACCTTGGGAAAACTGAAAATCAATAAGAAAGAGCCACCTCCAAATTTAGGGCTGCACTGACTACAAGAACCTCAACTTGGGTACACCTTAAATATCCCAGGAAATATAAAAACGGTTCAAAACATTGTGGTACTTACGTACGATGGAATATCCCTCAGCCATGAAATCAATGTCATAAGACCAGTAGCAGCAAAGTGAGTGGATTCAGGTACGATGATTCTAAGTGAAATAAGTCACACAGAAAAAGAAACTTATCATAAGATATCACTTATGAAGATCCTGTAAACATGGCTACACGTGAACTGAGTTAGGAAAGAGAACAGAGTCTCACATTTAGAAAACACTCTTATGCCTGCATAAAGGGGAAGGAGAGGTGGGGTGATGCATAAAACCAGAGTTTGATATAAGCACAGGGACCGTTCCAAAAACCAACTTTGGAATAGACAAGACCGACACCTTCCTCAGTGAAAGAGACTCAAAACCCCATATTTCCCACAGAGGAATATATCTGACTAGTAAGAATCTTAAAACCTATGTATTGATGTGACTCCATAAGGGAATCAAGTGTGTCTAGAGTGGCATAAACATGGCAGCGAGAATCAGCTCAAACCCACTATAAAAAGGAATTTCAAAAGCAAAACCAAAAAACAGGGAAATTCTTTACAATTCCTTCAGGGTGTCTGAGGAAACCTGGAAAGACCCTATCTACAATGACAGCTGGATGTGGCATAAGGCTGGACACTTGGGACTGAGAGGATTGGTGAGATTGGGTGAGCAAATGCAGACCCTTTCAAGCAATAATGCATGGCCCCCATTCCATGGGTCCCAACTCTCCAGGTTCAAGGGAATATTACTACAGCTATAACATGTACAGGAAACCTAGAGAATGGACACACTGTGAATACGAAAGGTTTCTAAAACTCAACGAATAGTCCCTCTCCTGGTGCTCCAGTTTGACTTTCCAACTGCCTTACTATCAATCTCCCAACTTGGAGAGACAGGCCCTTTAACCTCCTGGTTTGCACAGGTTCCCAATTTGGCAGAGGATGGAAGGGACGAGGGAGAACCCATGAGAGAGTAGCTGTTAGGCATTTGGACGGGCACATGTCACTCTAATTTCCCGGCAGGAAGAAGAATTAACCAAAGTCTCAGCCACCCACCGGGAACCAGTATAGGACATGATCCAAAATTTTGGACTTGCGTTCAGCTCACAAAAAACGAGTTGAGAAATGGAGCTCAGGGGCACAGCAATTCACAAACTGGCAGAGTGATAAAGGACAACTATCGTCCAAAAATCTGTTGAGGGAAGTCAACGAGGCGGACTTGAAAGTGAGGCAAAATAGCAGGAAACAGATTTGAAGAGGTACCTTGGAATCGCCTGTAAAGCACAGGAAGAGGGGCACAACTTGGACAATGGTGCACTTGGCCAAAAAGGGCGTATGCGTTTTCTCCTGAATATATTCAGGAGAAAACGCATATGCCCTTTTTGGCCAAGCAAGCAAGCGGGCAATGCAAATCTGCACTACAAAGAAGTATCACTTCCCACCGGTCAAAAGGGACATCCACAAAATGTGTAAAAACCAGAAAGGCAAGACAGGCCCTGGAGAACTGGGAGCCTTGTTATGCTGATGGGCGGGATGTAAACTGCCAACTGCCTCACTGGAGGAGTGCATTGTGTTCCCTAAAACAAGTAAACAACAGAGCTACAGAGCCAAGGCCACTTCCAGTCTAGGGAATATACCTTGGGAAAACTGAAAATCAATAAGAAAGAGCCACCTCCAAATTTAGGGCTGCACTGACTACAAGAACCTCAACTTGGGTACACCTTAAATATCCCAGGAAATATAAAAATGGTTCAAAACATTGTGGTACTTACGTATGATGGAATATCCCTCAGCCATGAAATCAATGTCATAAGACCAGTAGCAGCAAAGTGAGTGGATTCAGGTACGATGATTCTAAGTGAAATAAGTCACACAGAAAAAGAAACTTATCATAAGATATCACTTATGAAGATCCTGTAAACATGGCTACACGTGAACTGAGTTAGGAAAGAGAACAGAGTCTCACATTTAGAAAACACTCTTATGCCTGCATAAAGGGGATGGAGAGGTCGGGTGATGCATAAAACCAGAGTTTGATATAAGCACAGGGACCGTTCCAAAAACCAACTTTGGAATAGACAAGACCTACACCTTCCTCAGTGAAAGAGACTCAAAACCCCATATTTCCCGCAGAGGAATATATCTGACTAGTAAGAATCTTAAAACCTATGTATTGATATGACTCCATAAGGGAATCAAGTGTGTCTAGAGTGGCATAAACATGGCAGCGAGAATCAGCTCAAACCCACTATAAAAAGGAATTTCAAAAGCAAAACCAAAAAACAGGGAAATTCTTTACAATTCCTTCAGGGTGTCTGAGGAAACCTGGAAAGACCCTATCTACAATGACAGCTGGATGTGGCATAAGGCTGGACACTTGGGACTGAGAGGATTGGTGAGATTGGGTGAGCGAATGCAGACCCTTTCAACCAATAATGCATGGCCCCCATTCCATGGGTCCCAACTCTCCAGGTTCAAGGGAATATTACTACAGCTATAACATGTACAGGAAACCTAGAGAATGGACACACTGTGAATACGAAAGGTTTCTAAAACTCAACGAATAGTCCCTCTCCTGGTGCTCCAGTTTGACTTTCCAACTGCCTTACTATCAATCTCCCAACTTGGAGATACAGGCCCTTTAACCTCCTGGTTTGCACAGGTTCCCAATTTGGCAGAGGATGGAACGGACGAGGGAGAACCCATGAGAGAGTAGCTGTTAGGCATTTGGACGGGCACATGTCACTCTAATTTCCCGGCAGGAAGAAGAATTAACCAAAGTCTCAGCCACCCACCGGGAACCAGTATAGGACAGGATCCAAAATTTTGGACTTGCGTTCAGCTCACAAAAAACGAGTTGAGAAATGGAGCTCAGGGGCACAGCAATTCACAAACTGGCAGAGTGAAAAAGGACAACTATCGTCCAAAAATCTGTTGAGGGAAGTCAACGAGGCGGACTTGAAAGCGAGGCAAAATAGCAGGAAACAGATTTCAAGAGGTACCTTGGAATCGCCTGTAAAGCACAGGAAGAGGGGCACAACTTGGACAATGGTGCACTTGGCCAAAAAGGGCATATGCGTTTTCTCCTGAATATATTCAGGAGAAAACGCATACACCCTTTTTGGCCAAGCAAGCAAGCGGGCAATGCAAATCTGCACTACAAAGAAGTATCACTTCCCACCGGTCAAAAGGGACATCCACAAAATGTGTAAAAACCAGAAAGGCAAGACAGGCCCTGGAGAACTGGGAGCCTTGTTATGCTGATGGGCGGGATGTAAATTGCCAACTGCCTCACTGGAGTAGTGCATTGTGTTCCCTAAAACAAGTAAACAACAGAGCTACAGAGCCAAGGCCACTTCCAGTCTAGGGAATATACCTTGGGAAAACGGAAAATCAATAAGAAAGAGCCACCTCCAAATTTAGGGCTGCACTGACTACAAGAACCTCAACTCGGGTACACCTTAAATATCCCAGGAAATATAAAAATGGTTCAAAATATTGTGGTACTTACGTACGATGGAATATCCCTCAGCCATGAAATCAATGTCATAAGACCAGTAGCAGCAAAGTGAGTGGATTCAGGTACGATGATTCTAAGTGAAATAAGTCACACAGAAAAAGAAACTTATCATAAGATATCACTTATGAAGATCCTGTAAACATGGCTACACGTGAACTGAGTTAGGAAAGAGAACAGAGTCTCACATTTAGAAAACACTCTTATGCCTGCATAAAGGGGAAGGAGAGGTGGGGTGATGCATAAAACCAGAGTTTGATATAAGCACAGGGACCGTTTCAAAAACCAACTTTGGAATTGACAAGACCGACACCTTCCTCAGTGAAAGAGACTCAAAACCCCATATTTCACACAGAGGAATATATCTGACTAGTAAGAATCTTAAAACCTATGTATTGATATGTCTCCATAAGGGAATCAAGTGTGTCTAGAGTGGCATAAACATGGCAGCGAGAATCAGCTCAAACCCACTATAAAAAGGAATTTCAAAAGCAAAACCAAAAAACAGGGAAATTCTTTACAATTCCTTCAGGGTGTCTGAGGAAACCTGGAAAGACCCTATCTACAATGACAGCTGGATGTGGCATAAGGCTGGACACTTGGGACTGAGAGGATTGGTGAGATTGGGTGAGCAAATGCAGACCCTTTCAAGCAATAATGCATGGCCCCCATTCCATGGGTCCCAACTCTCCAGGTTCAAGGGAATATTACTACAGCTATAACATGTACAGGAAACCTAGAGAATGGACACACTGTGAATACGAAAGGTTTCTAAAACTCAACGAATAGTCCCTCTCCTGGTGCTCCAGTTTGACTTTCCAACTGCCTTACTATCAATCTCCCAACTTGGAGAGACAGGCCCTTTAACCTCCTGGTTTGCACAGGTTCCCAATTTGGCAGAGGATGGAAGGGACGAGGGAGAACCCATGAGAGAGTAGCTGTTAGGCATTTGGACGGGCACATGTCACTCTAATTTCCGGCAGGAAGAAGAATTAACCAAAGTCTCAGCCACACACCGGGAACCAGTATAGGACATGATCCAAAATTTTGGACTTGTGTTCAGCTCACAAAAAACGAGTTGAGAAATGGAGCTCAGGGGCACAGCAATTCACAAACTGGCAGAGTGATAAAGGACAACTCTCGTCCAAAAATCTGTTGAGGGAAGTCAACGAGGCGGACTTGAAAGCGAGGCAAAATAGCAGGAAACAGATTTCAAGAGGTACGTTGGAATCGCCTGTAAAGCACAGGAAGAGGGGCACAACTTGGACAATGGTGCACTTGGCCAAAAAGGGCGTATGCGTTTTCTCCTGAATATATTCAGGAGAAAACGCATACGCCCTTTTTGGCCAAGCAAGCAAGCGGGCAATGCAAATCTGCACTACAAAGAAGTATCACTTCCCACCGGTCAAAAGGGACATCCACAAAATGTGTAAAAACCAGAAAGGCAAGACAGGCCCTGGAGAACTGGGAGCCTTGTTATGCTGATGGGCGGGATGTAAATTGCCAACTGCCTCACTGGAGGAGTGCATTGTGTTCCCTAAAACAAGTAAACAACAGAGCTACAGAGCCAAGGCCACTTCCAGTCTAGGGAATATACCTTGGGAAAACTGAAAATCAATAAGAAAGAGCCACCTCCAAATTTAGGGCTGCACTGACTACAAGAACCTCAACTTGGGTACACCTTAAATATCCCAGGAAATATAAAAATGGTTCAAAACATTGTGGTACTTACGTACGATGGAATATCCCTCAGCCATGAAATCAATGTCATAAGACCAGTAGCAGCAAAGTGAGTGGATTCAGGTACGATGATTCTAAGTGAAATAAGTCACACAGAAAAAGAAACTTATCATAAGATATCACTTATGAAGATCCTGTAAACATGGCTACACGTGAACTGAGTTAGGAAAGAGAACAGAGTCTCACATTTAGAAAACACTCTTATGCCTGCATAAAGGGGAAGGAGAGGTGGGGTGATGCATAAAACCAGAGTTTGATATAAGCACAGGGACCGTTTCAAAAACCAACTTTGGAATAGACAAGACCTACACCTTCCTCAGTGAAAGAGACTCAAAACCCCATATTTCCCACAGAGGAATATATCTGACTAGTAAGAATCTTAAAACCTATGTATTGATATGTCTCCATAAGGGAATCAAGTGTGTCTAGAGTGGCATAAACATGGCAGCGAGAATCAGCTCAAACCCACTATAAAAAGGAATTTCAAAAGCAAAACCAAAAAACAGGGAAATTCTTTACAATTCCTTCAGGGTGTCTGAGGAAACCTGGAAAGACCCTATCTACAATGACAGCTGGATGTGGCATAAGGCTGGACACTTGGGACTGAGAGGATTGGTGAGATTGGGTGAGCAAATGCAGACCCTTTCAAGCAATAATGCATGGCCCCCATTCCATGGGTCCCAACTCTCCAGGTTCAAGGGAATATTACTACAGCTATAACATGTACAGGAAACCTAGAGAATGGACACACTGTGAATACGAAAGGTTTCTAAAACTCAACGAATAGTCCCTCTCCTGGTGCTCCAGTTTGACTTTCCAACTGCCTTACTATCAATCTCCCAACTTGGAGAGACAGGCCCTTTAACCTCCTGGTTTGCACAGGTTCCCAATTTGGCAGAGGATGGAAGGGACGAGGGAGAACCCATGAGAGAGTAGCTGTTAGGCATTTGGACGGGCACATGTCACTCTAATTTCCCGGCAGGAAGAAGAATTAACCAAAGTCTCAGCCACCCACCGGGAACCAGTATAGGACATGATCCAAAATTTTGGACTTGTGTTCAGCTCACAAAAAACGAGATGAGAAATGGAGCTCAGGGGCACAGCAATTCACAAACTGGCAGAGTGATAAAGGACAACTATCGTCCAAAAATCTGTTGAGGGAAGTCAACGAGGCGGACTTGAAAGTGAGGCAAAATAGCAGGAAACAGATTTCAAGAGGTACGTTGGAATCGCCTGTAAAGCACAGGAAGAGGGGCACAACTTGGACAATGGTGCACTTGGCCAAAAAGGGCGTATGCGTTTTCTCCTGAATATATTCAGGAGAAAACGCATACGCCCTTTTTGGCCAAGCAAGCCAGCGGGCAATGCAAATCTGCACTACAAAGAAGTATCACTTCCCACCGGTCAAAAGGGACATCCACAAAATGTGTAAAAACCAGAAAGGCAAGACAGGCCCTGGAGAACTGGGAGCCTTGTTATGCTGATGGGCGGGATGTAAACTGCCAACTGCCTCACTGGAGGAGTGCATTGTGTTCCCTAAAACAAGTAAACAACAGAGCTACAGAGCCAAGGCCACTTCCAGTCTAGGGAATATACCTTGGGAAAACTGAAAATCAATAAGAAAGAGCCACCTCCAAATTTAGGGCTGCACTGACTACAAGAACCTCAACTTGGGTACACCTTAAATATCCCAGGAAATATAAAAATGGTTCAAAACATTGTGGTACTTACGTACGATGGAATATCCCTCAGCCATGAAATCAATGTCATAAGACCAGTAGCAGCAAAGTGAGTGGATTCAGGTACGATGATTCTAAGTGAAATAAGTCACACAGAAAAAGAAACTTATCATAAGATATCACTTATGAAGATCCTGTAAACATGGCTACACGTGAACGGAGTTAGGAAAGAGAACAGAGTCTCACATTTAGAAAACACTCTTATGCCTGCATAAAGGGGAAGGAGAGGTGGGGTGATGCATAAAACCAGAGTTTGATATAAGCACAGGGACCGTTTCAAAAACCAACTTTGGAATTGACAAGACCGACACCTTCCTCAGTGAAAGAGACTCAAAACCCCATATTTCCCGCAGAGGAATATATCTGACTAGTAAGAATCTTAAAACCTATGTATTGATATGTCTCCATAAGGGAATCAAGTGTGTCTAGAGTGGCATAAACATGGCAGCGAAAATCAGCTCAAACCCACTATAAAAAGGAATTTCAAAAGCAAAACCAAAAAACAGGGAAATTCTTTACAATTCCTTCAGGGTGTCTGAGGAAACCTGGAAAGACCCTATCTACAATGACAGCTGGATGTGGCATAAGGCTGGACACCTGGGACTGAGAGGATTGGTGAGATTGGGTGAGTGAATTCAGACCCTTTCAAGCAATAATGCATGGCCCCCATTCCATGGGTCCCAACTCTCCAGGTTCAAGGGAATATTACTACAGCTATAACATGTACAGGAAACCTAGAGAATGGACACACTGTGAATACGAAAGGTTTCTAAAACTCAACGAATAGTCCCTCTCCTGGTGCTCCAGTTTGACTTTCCAACTGCCTTACTATCAATCTCCCAACTTGGAGAGACAGGCCCTTTAACCTCCTGGTTTGCACAGGTTCCCAATTTGGCAGAGGATGGAAGGGACGAGGGAGAACCCATGAGAGAGTAGCTGTTAGGCATTTGGACGGGCACATGTCACTCTAATTTCCCGGCAGGAAGAAGAATTAACCAAAGTCTCAGCCACCCACCGGGAACCAGTATAGGACATGATCCAAAATTTTGGACTTGCGTTCAGCTCACAAAAAACGAGTTGAGAAATGGAGCTCAGGGGCACAGCAATTCACAAACTGGCAGAGTGATAAAGGACAACTATCGTCCAAAAATCTGTTGGGGGAAGTCAACGAGGCGGACTTGAAAGTGAGGCAAAATAGCAGGAAACAGATTTCAAGAGGTACCTTGGAATCGCCTGTAAAGCACAGGAAGAGGGGCACAACTTGGACAATGGTGCACTTGGCCAAAAAGGGCGTATGCGTTTTCTCCTGAATATATTCAGGAGAAAACGCATACGCCCTTTTTGGCCAAGCAAGCAAGCGGGCAATGCAAATCTGCACTACAAAGAAGTATCACTTCCCACCGGTCAAAAGGGACATCCACAAAATGTGTAAAAACCAGAAAGGCAAGACAGGCCCTGGAGAACTGGGAGCCTTGTTATGCTGATGGGCGGGATGTAAACTGCCAACTGCCTCACTGGAGGAGTGCATTGTGTTCCCTAAAACAAGTAAACAACAGAGCTACAGAGCCAAGGCCACTTCCAGTCTAGGGAATATACCTTGGGAAAACTGAAAATCAATAAGAAAGAGCCACCTCCAAATTTAGGGCTGCACTGACTACAAGAACCTCAACTTGGGTACACCTTAAATATCCCAGGAAATATAAAAATGGTTCAAAACATTGTGGTACTTACGTACGATGGAATATCCCTCAGCCATGAAATCAATGTCATAAGACCAGTAGCAGCAAAGTGAGTGGATTCAGGTACGATGATTCTAAGTGAAATAAGTCACACAGAAAAAGAAACTTATCATAAGATATCACTTATGAAGATCCTGTAAACATGGCTACACGTGAACGGAGTTAGGAAAGAGAACAGAGTCTCACATTTAGAAAACACTCTTATGCCTGCATAAAGGGGAAGGAGAGGTGGGGTGATGCATAAAACCAGAGTTTGATATAAGCGCAGGGACCTTTTCAAAAACCAACTTTGGAATTGACAAGACCGACACCTTCCTCAGTGAAAGAGACTCAAAACCCCATATTTCCCGCAGAGGAATATATCTGACTAGTAAGAATCTTAAAACCTATGTATTGATATGTCTCCATAAGGGAATCAAGTGTGTCTAGAGTGGCATAAACATGGCAGCGAGAATCAGCTCAAACCCACTATAAAAAGGAATTTCAAAAGCAAAACCAAAAAACAGGGAAATTCTTTACAATTCCTTCAGGGTGTCTGAGGAAACCTGGAAAGACCCTATCTACAATGACAGCTGGATGTGGCATAAGGCTGGACACCTGGGACTGAGAGGATTGGTGAGATTGGGTGAGTGAATGCAGACCCTTTCAAGCAATAATGCATGGCCCCCATTCCATGGGTCCCAACTCTCCAGGTTCAAGGGAATATTACTACAGCTATAACATGTACAGGAAACCTAGAGAATGGACACACTGTGAATACGAAAGGTTTCTAAAACTCAACGAATAGTCCCTCTCCTTGTGCTCCAGTTTGACTTTCCAACTGCCTTACTATCAATCTCCCAACTTGGAGAGACAGGCCCTTTAACCTCCTGGTTTGCACAGGTTCCCAATTTGGCAGAGGATGGAAGGGACGAGGGAGAACCCATGAGAGAGTAGCTGTTAGGCATTTGGACGGGCACATGTCACTCTAATTTCCCGGCAGGAAGAAGAATTAACCAAAGTCTCAGCCACCCACCGGGAACCAGTATAGGACATGATCCAAAATTTTGGACTTGCGTTCAGCTCACAAAAAACGAGTTGAGAAATGGAGCTCAGGGGCACAGCAATTCACAAACTGGCAGAGTGATAAAGGACAACTATCGTCCAAAAATCTGTTGGGGGAAGTCAACGAGGCGGACTTGAAAGTGAGGCAAAAGAGCAGGAAACAGATTTCAAGAGGTACGTTGGAATCGCCTGTAAAGCACAGGAACAGGGGCACAACTTGGACAATGGTGCACTTGGCCAAAAAGGGCGTATGCGTTTTCTCCTGAATATATTCAGGAGAAAACGCATACGCCCTTTTTGGCCAAGCAAGCAAGCGGGCAATGCAAATCTGCACTACAAAGAAGTATCACTTCCCACTGGTCAAAAGGGACATCCACAAAATGTGTAAAAACCAGAAAGGCAAGACAGGCCCTGGAGAACTGGGAGCCTTGTTATGCTGATATGCGGGATGTAAACTGCCAACTGCCTCACTGGAGGAGTGCATTGTGTTCCCTAAAACAAGTAAACAACAGAGCTACAGAGCCAAGGCCACTTCCAGTCTAGGGAATATACCTTGGGAAAACTGAAAATCAATAAGAAAGAGCCACCTCCAAATTTAGGGCTGCACTGACTACAAGAACCTCAACTTGGGTACACCTTAAATATCCCAGGAAATATAAAAATGGTTCAAAACATTGTGGTACTTACGTACGATGGAATATCCCTCAGCGATGAAATCAATGTCATAAGACCAGTAGCAGCAAAGTGAGTGGATTCAGGTACGATGATTCTAAGTGAAATAAGTCACACAGAAAAAGAAACTTATCATAAGATATCACTTATGAAGATCCTGTAAACATGGCTACACGTGAACTGAGTTAGGAAAGAGAACAGAGTCTCACATTTAGAAAACACTCTTATGCCTGCATAAAGGGGAAGGAGAGGTGGGGTGATGCATAAAACCAGAGTTTGATATAAGCACAGGGACCGTTTCAAAAACCAACTTTGGAATTGACAAGACCGACACCTTCCTCAGTGAAAGAGACTCAAAACCCCATATTTCCACAGAGGAATATATCTGACTAGTAAGAATCTTAAAACCTATGTATTGATATGTCTCCATAAGGGAATCAAGTGTGTCTAGAGTGGCATAAACATGGCAGCGAGAATCAGCTCAAACCCACTATAAAAAGGAATTTCAAAAGCAAAACCAAAAAACAGGGAAATTCTTTTGAATTCCTTCAGGGTGTCTGAGGAAACCTGGAAAGACCCTATCTACAATGACAGCTGGATGTGGCATAAGGCTGGACACTTGGGACTGAGAGGATTGGTGAGATTGGGTGAGCAAATGCAGACCCTTTCAAGCAATAATGCATGGCCCCCATTCCATGGGTCCCAACTCTCCAGGTTCAAGGGAATATTACTACAGCTATAACATGTACAGGAAACCTAGAGAATGGACACACTGTGAATACGAAAGGTTTCTAAAACTCAACGAATAGTCCCTCTCCTGGTGCTCCAGTTTGACTTTCCAACTGCCTTACTATCAATCTCCCAACTTGGAGAGACAGGCCCTTTAACCTCCTGGTTTGCACAGGTTTCCAATTTGGCAGAGGATGGAAGGGACGAGGGAGAACCCATGAGAGAGTAGCTGTTAGGCATTTGGACGGGCACATGTCACTCTAATTTCCCGGCAGGAAGAAGAATTAACAAAAGTCTCAGCCACGAACCGGGAATCAGTATAGGACATGATCCAAAATTTTGGACGTGCGTTCAGCTCACAAAAAACGAGTTGAGAAATGGAGCTCAGGGGCAGAGCAATTCACAAACTGGCAGAGTGATAAAGGACAACTATCGTCCAAAAATCTGTTGAGGGAAGTCAACGAGGCGGACTTGAAAGTGAGGCAAAATAGCAGGAAACAGATTTCAAGAGGTACGTTGGAATCGCCTGTAAAGCACAGGAAGAGGGGAACAACTTGGACAATGGTGCACTTGGCCAAAAAGGGCGTATGCGTTTTCTCCTGAATATATTCAGGAGAAAACGCATACGCCCTTTTTGGCCAAGCAAGCAAGCGGGCAATGCAAATCTGCACTACAAAGAAGTATCACTTCCCACCGGTCAAAAGGGACATCCACAAAATGTGTAAAAACCAGAAAGGCAAGACAGGCCCTGGAGAACTGGGAGCCTTGTTATGCTGATGGGCGGGATGTAAACTGCCAACTGCCTCACTGGAGGAGTGCATTGTGTTCCCTAAAACAAGTAAACAACAGAGCTACAGAGCCAAGGCCACTTCCAGTCTAGGGAATATACCTTGGGAAAACTGAAAATCAATAAGAAAGAGCCACCTCCAAATTTAGGGCTGCACTGACTACAAGAACCTCAACTTGGGTACACCTTAAATATCCCAGGAAATATAAAAATGGTTCAAAACTTTGTGGTACTTACGTATGATGGAATATCCCTCAGCGATGAAATCAATGTCATAAGACCAGTAGCAGCAAAGTGAGTGGATTCAGGTACGATGATTCTAAGTGAAATAAGTCACACAGAAAAAGAAACTTATCATAAGATATCACTTATGAAGATCCTGTAAACATGGCTACACGTGAACTGAGTTAGGAAAGAGAACAGAGTCTCACATTTAGAAAACACTCTTATGCCTGCATAAAGGGGAAGGAGAGGTGGGGTGATGCATAAAACCAGAGTTTGATATAAGCACAGGGACCGTTCCAAAAACCAACTTTGGAATTGACAAGACCGACACCTTCCTTAGTGAAAGAGACTCAAAACCCCATATTTCCCACAGAGGAATATATCTGACTAGTAAGAATCTTAAAACCTATGTATTGATATGTCTCCATAAGGGAATCAAGTGTGTCTAGAGTGGCATAAACATGGCAGCGAGAATCAGCTCAAACCCACTATAAAAAGGAATTTCAAAAGCAAAACCAAAAAACAGGGAAATTCTTTACAATTCCTTCAGGGTGTCTGAGGAAACCTGGAAAGACCCTCTCTACAATGACAGCTGGATGTGGCATAAGGCTGGACACTTGGGACTGAGAGGATTGGTGAGATTGGGTGAGCAAATGCAAAACCTTTCAAGCAATAATGCATGGCCCCCATTCCATGGGTCCCAACTCTCCAGGTTCAAGGGAATATTACTACAGCTATAACATGTACAGGAAACCTAGAGAATGGACACACTGTGAATACGAAAGGTTTCTAAAACTCAACGAATAGTCCCTCTCCTGGTGCTCCAGTTTGACTTTCCAACTGCCTTACTATCAATCTCCCAACTTGGAGAGACAGGCCCTTTAACCTCCTGGTTTGCACAGGTTCCCAATTTGGCAGAGGATGGAAGGGACGAGGGAGAACCCATGAGAGAGTAGCTGTTAGGCATTTGGACGGGCACATGCCACTCTAATTTCCCGGCAGGAAGAAGAATTAACCAAAGTCTCAGCCACCCACCGGGAACCAGTATAGGACATGATCCAAAATTTTGGACTTGCGTTCAGCTCACAAAAAACGAGTTGAGAAATGGAGCTCAGGGGCACAGCAAATCACAAACTGGCAGAGTGATAAAGGACAACTATCGTCCAAAAATCTGTTGAGGGAAGTCAACGAGGCGGACTTGAAAGTGAGGCAAAATAGCAGGAAACAGATTTCAAGAGGTACATTGGAATCGCCTGTAAAGCACAGGAAGAGGGGAACAACTTGGACAATGGTGCACTTGGCCAAAAAGGGCGTATGCGTTTTCTCCTGAATATATTCAGGAGAAAACGCCTACGCCCTTTTTGGCCAAGCAAGCAAGCGGGCAATGCAAATCTGCACTACAAAGAAGTATCACTTCCCACCGGTCAAAAGGGACATCCACAAAATGTGTAAAAACTAGAAAGGCAAGACAGGCCCTGGAGAACTGGGAGCCTTGTTATGCTGATGGGCGGGATGTAAACTGCCAACTGTCTCACTGGAGGAGTGCATTGTGTTCCCTAAAACAAGTAAACAACAGAGCTACAGAGCCAAGGCCACTTCCAGTCTAGGGAATATACCTTGGGAAAACTGAAAATCAATAAGAAAGAGCCACCTCCAAATTTAGGGCTGCACTGACTACAAGAACCTCAACTTGGGTACACCTTAAATATCCCAGGAATTATAAAAATGGTTCAAAACATTGTGGTACTTACGTATGATGGAATATCCCTCAGCGATGAAATCAATGTCATAAGACCAGTAGCAGCAAAGTGAGTGGATTCAGGTACGATGATTCTAAGTGAAATAAGTCACACAGAAAAAGAAACTTATCATAAGATATCACTTATGAAGATCCTGTAAACATGGCTACACGTGAACTGAGTTAGGAAAGATAACAGAGTCTCACATTTTGAAAACACTCTTATGCCTGCATAAAGGGGAAGGAGAGGTGGGGTGATGCATAAAACCAGAGTTTGATATAAGCACAGGGACCGTTCCAAAAACCAACTTTGGAATAGACAAGACCTACACCTTCCTCAGTGAAAGAGACTCAAAACCCCATATTTCCCGCAGAGGAATATATCTGACTAGTAAGAATCTTAAATCCTATGTATTGATATGTCTCCATAAGGGAATCAAGTGTGTCTAGAGTGGCATAAACATGGCAGCGAGAATCAGCTCAAACCCACTATAAAAAGGAATTTCAAAAGCAAAACCAAAAAACAGGGAAATTCTTTACAATTCCTTCAGGGTGTCTGAGGAAACCTGGAAAGACCCTATCTACAATGACAGCTGGATGTGGCATAAGGCTGGACACTTGGGACTGAGAGGATTGGTGAGATTGGGTGAGCAAATGCAGACCCTTTCAAGCAATAATGCATGGCCCCCATTCCATGGGTCCCAACTCTCCAGGTTCAAGGGAATATTACTACAGCTATAACATGTACAGGAAACCTAGAGAATGGACACACTGTGAATACGAAAGGTTTCTAAAACTCAACGAATAGTCCCTCTCCTGGTGCTCCAGTTTGACTTTCCAACTGCCTTACTATCAATCTCCCAACTTGAAGAGACAGGCCCTTTAACTTCCTGGTTTGCACAGGTTCCCAATTTGGCAGAGGATGGAAGGGAGGAGGGAGAACCCATGAGAGAGTAGCTGTTAGGCATTTGGACGGGCACATGTCACTCTAATTTCCCGGCAGGAAGAAGAATTAACCAAAGTCTCAGCCACCCACCGGGAACCAGTATAGGACATGATCCAAAATTTTGGACTTGCGTTCAGCTCACAAAAAACGAGTTGAGAAATGGAGCTCAGGGGCACAGCAATACACAAACTGGCAGAGTGATAAAGGACAACTGTCGTCCAAAAATCTGTTGAGGGAAGTCAACGAGGCGGACTTGAAAGCGAGGCAAAATAGCAGGAAACAGATTTCAAGAGGTACCTTGGAATCGCCTGTAAAGCACAGGAAGAGGGGCACAACTTGGACAATGGTGCACTTGGCCAAAAAGGGCGTATGCGTTTTCTCCTGAATATATTCAGGAGAAAACGCATACGCCCTTTTTGGCCAAGCAAGCAAGCGGGCAATGCAAATCTGCACTACAAAGAAGTATCACTTCCCACCGGTCAAAAGGGACATCCACAAAATGTGTAAAAACCAGAAAGGCAAGACAGGCCCTGGAGAACTGGGAGCCTTGTTATGCTGATGGGCGGGATGTAAATTGCCAACTGCCTCACTGGAGGAGTGCATTGTGTTCCCTAAAACAAGTAAACAACAGAGCTACAGAGCCAAGGCCACTTCCAGTCTAGGGAATATACCTTGGGAAAACTGAAAATCAATAAGAAAGAGCCACCTCCAAATTTAGGGCTGCACTGACTACAAGAACCTCAACTTGGGTACACCTTAAATATCCCAGGAAATATAAAAATGGTTCAAAACATTGTGGTACTTACGTACGATGGAATATCCCTCAGCCATGAAATCAATGTCATAAGACCAGTAGCAGCAAAGTGAGTGGATTCAGGTACGATGATTCTAAGTGAAATAAGTCACACAGAAAAAGAAACTTATCATAAGATATCACTTATGAAGATCCTGTAAACATGGCTACACGTGAACTGAGTTAGGAAAGAGAACAGAGTCTCACATTTAGAAAACACTCTTATGCCTGCATAAAGGGGAAGGAGAGGTGGGGTGATGCATAAAACCAGAGTTTGATATAAGCACAGGGAACGTTCCAAAAACCAACTTTGGAATTGACAAGACCGACACCTTCCTTAGTGAAAGAGACTCAAAACCCCATATTTCCCACAGAGGAATATATCTGACTAGTAAGAATCTTAAAACCTATGTATTGATATGTCTCCATAAGGGAATCAAGTGTGTCTAGAGTGGCATAAACATGGCAGCGAGAATCAGCTCAAACCCACTATAAAAAGGAATTTCAAAAGCAAAACCAAAAAACAGGGAAATTCTTTACAATTCCTTCAGGGTGTCTGAGGAAACCTGGAAAGACCCTCTCTACAATGACAGCTGGATGTGGCATAAGGCTGGACACTTGGGACTGAGAGGATTGGTGAGATTGGGTGAGCAAATGCAGACCCTTTCAAGCAATAATGCATGGCCCCCATTCCATGGGTCCCAACTCTCCAGGTTCAAGGGAATATTACTACAGCTATAACATGTACAGGAAACCTAGAGAATGGACACACTGTGAATACGAAAGGTTTCTAAAACTCAACGAATAGTCCCTCTCCTGGTGCTCCAGTTTGACTTTCCAACTGCCTTACTATCAATCTCCCAACTTGGAGAGACAGGCCCTTTAACCTCCTGGTTTGCACAGGTTCCCAATTTGGCAGAGGATGGAAGGGACGAGGGAGAACCCATGAGAGAGTAGCTGTTAGGCATTTGGACGGGCACATGCCACTCTAATTTCCCGGCAGGAAGAAGAATTAACCAAAGTCTCAGCCACCCACCGGGAACCAGTATAGGACATGATCCAAAATTTTGGACTTGCGTTCAGCTCACAAAAAACGAGTTGAGAAATGGAGCTCAGGGGCACAGCAAATCACAAACTGGCAGAGTGATAAAGGACAACTATCGTCCAAAAATCTGTTGAGGGAAGTCAACGAGGCGGACTTGAAAGTGAGGCAAAATAGCAGGAAACAGATTTCAAGAGGTACGTTGGAATCGCCTGTAAAGCACAGGAAAAGGGGAACAACTTGGACAATGGTGCACTTGGCCAAAAAGGGCGTATGCGTTTTCTCCTGAATATATTCAGGAGAAAACGCATACGCCCTTTTTGGCCAAGCAAGCAAGCGGGCAATGCAAATCTGCACTACAAAGAAGTATCACTTCCCACCGGTCAAAAGGGACATCCACAAAATGTGTAAAAACCAGAAAGGCAAGACAGGCCCTGGAGAACTGGGAGCCTTGTTATGCTGATGGGCGGGATGTAAACTGCCAACTGCCTCACTGGAGGAGTGCATTGTGTTCCCTAAAACAAGTAAACAACAGAGCTACAGAGCCAAGACCACTTCCAGTCTAGGGAATATACCTTGGGAAAACTGAAAATCAATAAGAAAGAGCCACCTCCAAATTTAGGGCTGCACTGACTACAAGAACCTCAACTTGGGTACACCTTAAATATCCCAGGAAATATAAAAATGGTTCAAAACATTGTGGTACTTACGTATGATGGAATATCCCTCAGCGATGAAATCAATGTCATAAGACCAGTAGCAGCAAAGTGAGTGGATTCAGGTACGATGATTCTAAGTGAAATAAGTCACACAGAAAAAGAAACTTATCGTAAGATATCACTTATGAAGATCCTGTAAACATGGCTACACGTGAACTGAGTTAGGAAAGATAACAGAGTCTCACATTTAGAAAACACTCTTATGCCTGCATAAAGGGGAAGGAGAGGTGGGGTGATGCATAAAACCAGAGTTTGATATAAGCACAGGGACCGTTCCAAAAACCAACTTTGGAATAGACAAGACCTACACCTTCCTCAGTGAAAGAGACTCAAAACGCCATATTTCCCGCAGAGGAATATATCTGACTAGTAAGAATCTTAAATCCTATGTATTGATATGTCTCCATAAGGGAATCAAGTGTGTCTAGAGTGGCATAAACATGGCAGCGAGAATCAGCTCAAACCCACTATAAAAAGGAATTTCAAAAGCAAAATCAAAAAACAGGGAAATTCTTTACAATTCCTTCAGGGTGTCTGAGGAAACCTGGAAAGACCCTCTCTACAATGACAGCTGGATGTGGCATAAGGCTGGACACTTGGGACTGAGAGGATTGGTGAGATTGGGTGAGCAAATGCAGACCCTTTCAAGCAATAATGCATGGCCCCCATTCCATGGGTCCCAACTCTCCAGGTTCAAGGGAATATTACTACAGCAATAACATGTACAGGAAACCTAGAGAATGGACACACTGTGAATACGAAAGGTTTCTAAAACTCAACGAATAGTCCCTCTCCTGGTGCTCCAGTTTGACTTTCCAACTGCCTTACTATCAATCTCCCAACTTGGAGAGACAGGCCCTTTAACCTCCTGGTTTGCACAGGTTCCCAATTTGGCAGAGGATGGAAGGGACGAGGGAGAACCCATGAGAGAGTAGCTGTTAGGCATTTGGACGGGCACATGTCACTCTAATTTCCCGGCAGGAAGAAGAATTAACCAAAGTCTCAGCCACCCACCGGGAACCAGTATAGGACATGATCCAAAATTTTGGACTTGCGTTCAGCTCACAAAAAACGAGTTGAGAAATGGAGCTCAGGGGCACAGCAATTCACAAACTGGCAGAGTGATAAAGGACAACTATCGTCCAAAAATCTGTTGAGGGAAGTCAACGAGGCGGACTTGAAAGCGAGGCAAAATAGCAGGAAACAGATTTCAAGAGGTACGTTGGAATCGCCTGTAAAGCACAGGAAGAGGGGCACAACTTGGACAATGGTGCACTTGGCCAAAAAGGGCGTATGCGTTTTCTCCTGAATATATTCAGGAGAAAACGCATACGCCCTTTTTGGCCAAGCAAGCAAGCGGGCAATGCAAATCTGCACTACAAAGAAGTATCACTTCCCACCGGTCAAAAGGGACATCCACAAAATGTGTAAAAACCAGAAAGGCAAGACAGGCCCTGGAGAACTGGGAGCCTTGTTATGCTGATGGGCGGGATGTAAACTGCCAACTGCCTCACTGGAGGAGTGCATTGTGTTCCCTAAAACAAGTAAACAACAGAGCTACAGAGCCAAGGCCACTTCCAGTCTAGGGAATATACCTTGGGAAAACTGAAAATCAATAAGAAAGAGCCACCTCCAAATTTAGGGCTGCACTGACTACAAGAACCTCAACTTGGGTACACCTTAAATATCCCAGGAAATATAAAAATGGTTCAAAACATTGTGGTACTTACGTACGATGGAATATCCCTCAGCCATGAAATCAATGTCATAAGACCAGTAGCAGCAAAGTGAGTGGATTCAGGTACGATGATTCTAAGTGAAATAAGTCACACAGAAAAAGAAACTTATCATAAGATATCACTTATGAAGATCCTGTAAACATGGCTACACGTGAACTGAGTTAGGAAAGAGAACAGAGTCTCACATTTAGAAAACACTCTTATGCCTGCATAAAGGGGAAGGAGAGGTGGGGTGATGCATAAAACGAGAGTTTGATATAAGCACAGGGACCGTTCCAAAAACCAACTTTGGAATAGACAAGACCTACACCTTCCTCAGTGAAAGAGACTCAAAACCCCATATTTCCCGCAGAGGAATATATCTGACTAGTAAGAATCTTAAAACCTATGTATTGATATGACTCCATAAGGGAATCAAGTGTGTCTAGAGTGGCATAAACATGGCAGCGAGAATCAGCTCAATCCCACTATAAAAAGGAATTTCAAAAGCAAAACCAAAAAACAGGGAAATTCTTTACAATTCCTTCAGGGTGTCTGAGGAAACCTGGAAAGACCCTATCTACAATGACAGCTGGATGTGGCATAAGGCTGGACACTTGGGACTGAGAGGATTGGTGAGATTGGGTGAGCAAATGCAGACCCTTTCAAGCAATAATGCATGGCCCCCATTCCATGGGTCCCAACTCTCCAGGTTCAAGGGAATATTACTACAGCTATAACATGTACAGGAAACCTAGAGAATGGACACACTGTGAATACGAAAGGTTTCTAAAACTCAACGAATAGTCCCTCTCCTGGTGCTCCAGTTTGACTTTCCAACTGCCTTACTATCAATCTCCCAACTTGGAGAGACAGGCCCTTTAACCTCCTGGTTTGCACAGGTTCCCAATTTGGCAGAGGATGGAAGGGACGAGGGAGAACCCATGAGAGAGTAGCTGTTAGGCATTTGGACGGGCACATGTCACTCTAATTTCCCGGCAGGAAGAAGAATTAACCAAAGTCTCAGCCACCCACCGGGAACCAGTATAGTACATGATCCAAAATTTTGGACTTGCGTTCAGCTCACAAAAAACGAGTTGAGAAATGGAGCTCAGGGGCACAGCAATTCACAAACTGGCAGAGTGATAAAGGACAACTATCGTCCAAAAATCTGTTGAGGGAAGTCAACGAGGCGGACTTGAAAGTGAGGCAAAATAGCAGGAAACAGATTTCAAGAGGTACGTTGGAATCGCCTGTAAAGCACAGGAAGAGGGGCACAACTTGGACAATGGTGCACTTGGCCAAAAAAGGGCGTATGCGTTTTCTCCTGAATATATTCAGGAGAAAACGCATACGCCCTGTTTGGCCAAGCAAGTAAGCGGGCAATGCAAATCTGCACTACAAAGAAGTATCATTTCCCACCGGTCAAAAGGGACATCCACAAAATGTGTAAAGACCAGAAAGGCAAGACAGGCCCTGGAGAACAGGGAGCCTTGTTATGCTGATGGGCGGGATGTAAATTGCCAACTGCCTCACTGGAGGAGTGCATTGTGTTCCCTAAAACAAGTAAACAACAGAGCTACAGAGCCAAGGCCACTTCCCGTCTAGGGAATATACCTTGGGAAAACTGAAAATCAATAAGAAAGAGCCACCTCCAAATTTAGGGCTGCACTGACTACAAGAACCTCAACTTGGGTACACCTTAAATATCCCAGGAGATATAAAAATGGTTCAAAACATTGTGGTACTTACGTACGATGGAATATCCCTCAGCCATGAAATCAATGTCATAAGACCAGTAGCAGCAAAGTGAGTGGATTCAGGTACGATGATTCTAAGTGAAATAAGTCACACAGAAAAAGAAACTTATCATAAGATATCACTTATGAAGATCCTGTAAACATGGCTACACGTGAACTGAGTTAGGAAAGAGAACAGAGTCTCACATTTAGAAAACACTCTTATGCCTGCATAAAGGGGAAGGAGAGGTGGGGTGATGCATAAAACCAGAGTTTGATATAAGCACAGGGACCGTTTCAAAAACCAAATTTGGAACTGACAAGACCGACACCTTCCTCAGTGAAAGAGACTCAAAACCCCATATTTCCCACAGAGGAATATATCTGAATAGTAAGAATCTTAAAACATATGTATTGATATGTCTCCATAAGGGAATCAAGTGTGTCTAGAGTGGCATAAACATGGCAGCGAGTATCAGCTCAAACCCACTATAAAAAGGAATTTCAAAAGCAAAACCAAAAAACAGGGAAATTCTTTACAATTCCTTCAGGGTGTCTGAGGAAACCTGGAAAGACCCTATCTACAATGACAGCTGGATGTGGCATAAGGCTGGACACTTGGGACTGAGAGGATTGGTGAGCTTGGGTGAGCGAATGCAGACCCTTTCAAGCAATAATGCATGGCCCCCATTCCATGGGTCCCAACTCTCCATGTTCAAGGGAATATTACTACAGCTATAACATGTACAGGACACCTAGAGAATGGACACACTGTGAATACGAAAGGTTTCTAAAACTCAACGAATAGTCCCTCTCCTGGTGCTCCAGTTTGACTTTCCAACTGCCTTACTATCAATCTCCCAACTTGGAGAGACAGGCCCTTTAACCTCCTGGTTTGCACAGGTTCCCAATTTGGCAGAGGATGGAAGGGACGAGGGAGAACCCATGAGAGAGTAGCTGTTAGGCATTTGGACGGGCACATGTCACTCTAATTTCCCGGCAGGAAGAAGAATTAACCAAAGTCTCAGCCACCCACCGGGAACCAGTATAGGACATGATCCAAAATTTTGGACTTGCGTTCAGCTCACAAAAAACGAGTTGAGAAATGGAGCTGAGGGGCACAGCAATTCACAAACTGGCAGAGTGATAAAGGACAACTATCGTCCAAAAATATGTTGAGGGAAGTCAACGAGGCGGACTTGAAAGCGAGGCAAAATAGCAGGAAATAGATTTCAAGAGGTACGTTGGAATCGCCTGTAAAGCACAGGAAGAGGGGCACAACTTGGACAATGGTGCACTTGGCCAAAAAAGGGCGTATGCGTATTCTCCTGAATATATTCAGGAGAAAACGCATACGCCCTTTTTTGGCCAAGCAAGTAAGCGGGCAATGCAAATCTGCACTACAAAGAAGTATCATTTCCCACCGGTCAAAAGGGACATCCACAAAATGTGTAAAAACCAGAAAGGCAAGACAGGCCCTGGAGAACTGGGAGCCTTGTTATGCTGATGGGCGGGATGTAAATTGCCAACTGCCTCACTGGAGGAGTGCATTGTGTTCCCTAAAACAAGTAAACAACAGAGCTACAGAGCCAAGGCCACTTCCAGTCTAGGGAATATACCTTGGGAAAACTGAAAATCAATAAGAAAGAGCCACCTCCAAATTTAGGGCTGCACTGACTACAAGAACCTCAACTTGGGTACACCTTAAATATCCCAGGAGATAGAAAAGTGGTTCAAAACATTGTGGTTCTTACGTACGATGGAATATCCCTCAGCCATGAAATCAATGTCATAAGACCAGTAGCAGCAAAGTGAGTGGATTCAGGTACGATGATTCTAAGTGAAATAAGTCACACAGAAAAAGAAACTTATCATAAGATATCACTTATGAAGATCCTGTAAACATGGCTACACGTGAACTGAGTTAGGAAAGAGAACAGAGTCTCACATTTAGAAAACACTCTTATGCCTGCATAAAGGGGAAGGAGAGGTGGGGTGATGCATAAAACGAGAGTTTGATATAAGCACAGGGACCGTTCCAAAAACCAACTTTGGAATAGACAAGACCTACACCTTCCTCAGTGAAAGAGACTCAAAACCCCATATTTCCCGCAGAGGAATATATCTGACTAGTAAGAATCTTAAATCCTATGTATTGATATGTCTCCATAAGGGAATCAAGTGTGTCTAGAGTGGCATAAACATGGCAGCAAGAATCAGCTCAAACCCACTATAAAAAGGAATTTCAAAAGCAAAACCAAAAAACAGGGAAATTCTTTACAATTCCTTCAGGGTGTCTGAGGAAACCTGGAAAGACCCTCTCTACAATGACAGCTGGATGTGGCATAAGGCTGGACACTTGGGACTGAGAGGATTGGTGAGATTGGGTGAGCAAATGCAGACCCTTTCAAGCAATAATGCATGGCCCCCATTCCATGGGTCCCAACTCTCCAGGTTCAAGGGAATATTACTACAGCTATAACATGTACAGGAAACCTAGAGAATGGACACACTGTGAATACGAAAGGTTTCTAAAACTCAACGAATAGTCCCTCTCCTGGTGCTCCAGTTTGACTTTCCAACTGCCTTACTATCAATCTCCCAACTTGGAGAGACAGGCCCTTTAACCTCCTGGTTTGCACAGGTTCCCAATTTGGCAGAGGATGGAAGGGAGGAGGGAGAACCCATGAGAGAGTAGCTGTTAGGCATTTGGACGGGCACATGTCACTCTAATTTCCCGGCAGGAAGAAGAATTAACCAAAGTCTCAGCCACCCACCGGGAACCAGTATAGGACATGATCCAAAATTTTGGACTTGCGTTCAGCTCACAAAAAACGAGTTGAGAAATGGAGCTCAGGGGCACAGCAATACACAAACTGGCAGAGTGATAAAGGACAACTGTCGTCCAAAAATCTGTTGAGGGAAGTCAACGAGGCGGACTTGAAAGCGAGGCAAAATAGCAGGAAACAGATTTCAAGAGGTACCTTGGAATCGCCTGTAAAGCACAGGAAGAGGGGCACAACTTGGACAATGGTGCACTTGGCCAAAAAGGGCGTATGCGTTTTCTCCTGAATATATTCAGGAGAAAACGCATACGCCCTTTTTGGCCAAGCAAGCAAGCGGGCAATGCAAATCTGCACTACAAAGAAGTATCACTTCCCACCGGTCAAAAGGGACATCCACAAAATGTGTAAAAACCAGAAAGGCAAGACAGGCCCTGGAGAACTGGGAGCCTTGTTATGCTGATGGGCGGGATGTAAATTGCCAACTGCCTCACTGGAGGAGTGCATTGTGTTCCCTAAAACAAGTAAACAACAGAGCTACAGAGCCAAGGCCACTTCCAGTCTAGGGAATATACCTTGGGAAAACTGAAAATCAATAAGAAAGAGCCACCTCCAAATTTAGGGCTGCACTGACTACAAGAACCTCAACTTGGGTACACCTTAAATATCCCAGGAAATATAAAAATGGTTCAAAACATTGTGGTACTTACGTACGATGGAATATCCCTCAGCCATGAAATCAATGTCATAAGACCAGTAGCAGCAAAGTGAGTGGATTCAGGTACGATGATTCTAAGTGAAATAAGTCACACAGAAAAAGAAACTTATCATAAGATATCACTTATGAAGATCCTGTAAACATGGTTACACGTGAATTGTTTTAGGAAAGTGAACAGTGTCTCACATTTAGAAAACACTCTTATGCCTGCATAAAGGGGAAGGAGAGGTGGGGTGATGCATAAAACCAGAGTTTGATATAAGCACAGGGACCGTTTCAAAAACCAACTTTTGAATTGACAAGACCGACACCTTCCTCAGTGAAAGAGACTCAAAACCCCATATTTCCCACAGAGGAATATATCTGACTAGTAAGAATCTTAAAACCTATGTATTGATATGTCTCCATAAGGGAATCAAGTGTGTCTAGAGTGGCATAAACATGGCAGCGAGAATCAGCTCAAACCCAGTATAAAAAGGAATTTCAAAAGCAAAACCAAAAAACAGGGAAATTCTTTACAATTCCTTCAGGGTGTCTGAGGAAACCTGGAAAGACCCTCTCTACAATGACAGCTGGATGTGGCATAAGGCTGGACACTTGGGACTGAGAGGATTGGTGAGATTGGGTGAGCAAATGCAGACCCTTTCAAGCAATAATGCATGGCCCCCATTCCATGGGTCCCAACTCTCCATGTTCAAGGGAATATTACTACAGCTATAACATGTACAGGAAACCTAGAGAATGGACACACTGTGAATACGAAAGGTTTCTAAAACTCAACGAATAGTCCCTCTCCTGGTGCTCCAGTTTGACTTTCCAACTGCCTTACTATCAATCTCCCAACTTGGAGAGACAGGCCCTTTAACCTCCTGGTTTGCACAGGTTCCCAATTTGGCAGAGGATGGAAGGGACGAGGGAGAACCCATGAGAGAGTAGCTGTTAGGCATTTGGACGGGCACATGTCACTCTAATTTCCCGGCAGGAAGAAGAATTAACCAAAGTCTCAGCCACCCACCGGGAACCAGTATAGGACATGATCCAAAATTTTGGACTTGCGTTCAGCTCACAAAAAACGAGTTGAGAAATGGAGCTCAGGGGCACAGCAATTCACAAACTGGCAGAGTGATAAAGGACAACTATCGTCCAAAAATCTGTTGAGGGAAGTCAACGAGGCGGACTTGAAAGCGAGGCAAAATAGCAGGAAACAGATTTCAAGAGGTACGTTGGAATCGCCTGTAAAGCACAGGAAGAGGGGCACAACTTGGACAATGGTGCACTTGGCCAAAAAGGGCGTATGCGTTTTCTCCTGAATATATTCAGGAGAAAACGCATACGCCCTGTTTGGCCAAGCAAGTAAGCGGGCAATGCAAATCTGCACTACAAAGAAGTATCATTTCCCACCGGTCAAAAGGGACATCCACAAAATGTGTAAAAACCAGAAAGGCAAGACAGGCCCTGGAGAACTGGGAGCCTTGTTATGCTGATGGGCGGGATGTAAATTGCCAACTGCCTCACTGGAGGAGTGCATTGTGTTCCCTAAAACAAGTAAACAACAGAGCTACAGAGCCAAGGCCACTTCCAGTCTAGGGAATATACCTTGGGAAAACTGAAAATCAATAAGAAAGAGCCACCTCCAAATTTAGGGCTGCACTGACTACAAGAACCTCAACTTGGGTACACCTTAAATATCCCAGGAAATATAAAAATGGTTCAAAACATTGTGGTACTTACGTACGATGGAATATCCCTCAGCGATGAAATCAATGTCATAAGACCAGTAGCAGCAAAGTGAGTGGATTCAGGTACGATGATTCTAAGTGAAATAAGTCACACAGAAAAAGAAACTTATCATAAGATATCACTTATGAAGATCCTGTAAACATGGCTACACGTGAACTGAGTTAGGAAAGAGAACAGAGTCTCACATTTAGAAAACACTCTTATGCCTGCATAAAGGGGAAGGAGAGGTGGGGTGATGCATAAAACGAGAGTTTGATATAAGCACAGGGACCGTTCAAAAAACCAACTTTGGAATAGACAAGACCTACACCTTCCTCAGTGAAAGAGACTCAAAACCCCATATTTCCCGCAGAGGAATATATCTGACTAGTAAGAATCTTAAAACCTATGTATTGATATGACTCCATAAGGGAATCAAGTGTGTCTAGAGTGGCATAAACATGGCAGCGAGAATCAGCTCAAACCCAGTATAAAAAGGAATTTCAAAAGCAAAACCAAAAAACAGGGAAATTCTTTACAATTCCTTCAGGGTGTCTGAGGAAACCTGGAAAGACCCTATCTACAATGACAGCTGGATGTGGCATAAGGCTGGACACTTGGGACTGAGAGGATTGGTGAGATTGGGTGAGCGAATGCAGACCCTTTCAAGCAATAATGCATGGCCCCCATTCCATGGTTCCCAACTCTCCAGGTTCAAGGGAATATTACTACAGCTATAACATGTACAGGAAACCTAGAGAATGGACACACTGTGAATACGAAAGGTTTCTAAAACTCAACGAATAGTCCCTCTCCTGGTGCTCCAGTTTTACTTTCCAACTGCCTTACTATCAATCTCCCAACTTGGAGAGACAGGCCCTTTAACCTCCTGGTTTGCACAGGTTCCCAATTTGGCAGAGGATGGAAGGGACGAGGGAGAACCCATGAGAGAGTAGCTGTTAGGCATTTGGACGGGCACATGTCACTCTAATTTCCCGGCAGGAAGAAGAATTAACCAAAGTCTCAGCCACCCACCGGGAACCATTATAGTACATGATCCAAAATTTTGGACTTGCGTTCAGCTCACAAAAAACGAGTTGAGAAATGGAGCTCAGGGGCACAGCAATTCACAAACTGGCAGAGTGATAAAGGACAACTATCGTCCAAAAATCTGTTGAGGGAAGTCAACGAGGCGGACTTGAAAGTGAGGCAAAATAGCAGGAAACAGATTTCAAGAGGTACGTTGGAATCGCCTGTAAAGCACAGGAAGAGGGGCACAACTTGGACAATGGTGCACTTGGCCAAAAAAGGGCGTATGCGTTTTCTCCTGAATATATTCAGGAGAAAACGCTTACGCCCTGTTTGGCCAAGCAAGTAAGCGGGCAATGCAAATCTGCACTACAAAGAAGTATCATTTCCCACCGGTCAAACGGGACATCCACAAAATGTGTAAAAACCAGAAAGGAAAGACAGGCCCTGAGGAACTGGGAGCCTTGTTATGCTGATGGGTGGGATGTAAATTGCCAACTGCCTCACTGGAGGAGTGCATTGTGTTCCCTAAAACAAGTAAACAACAGAGCTACAGAGCCAAGGCCACTTCCAGTCTAGGGAATATACCTTGGGAAAACTGAAAATCAATAAGAAAGAGCCACCTCCAAATTTAGGGCTGCACTGACTACAAGAACCTCAACTTGGGTACACCTTAAATATCCCAGGAAATATAAAAATGGTTCAAAACATTGTGGTACTTACGTACGATGGAATATCCCTCAGCCATGAAATCAATGTCATAAGACCAGTAGCAACAAAGTGAGTGGATTCAGGTACGATGATTCTAAGTGAAATAAGTCACACAGAAAAAGAAACTTATCATAAGATATCACTTATGAAGATCCTGTAAACATGGCTACACGTGAACTGAGTTAGGAAAGAGAACAGAGTCTCATATTTAGAAAACACTCTTATGCCTGCATAAAGGGGAAGGAGAGGTGGGGTGATGCATAAAACCAGAGTTTGATATAAGCACAGGGACCGTTCCAAAAACCAACTTTGGAATAGAAAAGACCTACACCTTCCTCAGTGAAAGAGACTCAAAACCCCATATTTCCCGCAGAGGAATATATCTGACTAGTAAGAATCTTAAAACCTATTTATTGATATGACTCCATAAGGGAATCAAGTGTGTCTAGAGTGGCATAAACATGGCAGCGAGAATCAGCTCAAACCCACTATAAAAAGGCATTTCAAAAGCAAAACCAAAAAACAGGGAAATTCTTTACAATTCCTTCAGGGTGTCTGAGGAAACCTGGAAAGACCCTATCTACAATGACAGCTGGATGTGGCATAAGGCTGGACACTTGGGACTGAGAGGATTGGTGAGATTGGGTGAGCAAATGCAGACCCTTTCAAGCAATAATGCATGGCCCCCATTCCATGGGTCCCAACTCTCCAGGTTCGAGGGAATATTACTACAGCTATAACATGTACAGGAAACCTAGAGAATGGACACACTGTGAATACGAAAGGTTTCTAAAACTCAACGAATAGTCCCTCTCCTGGTGCTCCAGTTTGACTTTCCAACTGCCTTACTATCAATCTCCCAACTTGGAGAGACAGGCCCTTTAACCTCCTGGTTTGCACAGGTTCCCAATTTGGCAGAGGATGGAAGGGACGAGGGAGAACCCATGAGAGAGTAGCTGTTAGGCCTTTGAACGGGCACATGTCACTCTAATTTCCCGGCAGGAAGAAGAATTAACCAAAGTCTCAGCCACCCACCGGGAACCAGTATAGGACATGATCCAAAATTTTGGACTTGCGTTCAGCTCACAAAAAACGAGTTGAGAAATGGAGCTGAAGGGCACAGCAATTCAGAAACTGGCAGTGTGATAAAGGACAACTATCGTCCAAAAATCTGTTGAGGGAAGTCAACGAGGCGGACTTGAAAGTGAGGCAAAATAGCAGGAAATAGATTTCAAGAGGTACGTAGGAATCGCCTGTAAAGCACAGGAAGAGGGGCACAACTTGGACAATGGTGCACTTGGCCAAAAAGGGCGTATGCGTTTTCTCCTGAATATATTCAGGAGAAAACGCATACGCCCTTTTTGGCCAAGCAAGCAAGCGGGCAATGCAAATCTGCACTACAAAGAAGTATCACTTCCCACCGGTCAAAAGGGACATCCACAAAATGTGTAAAAACCAGAAAGGCAAGACAGGCCCTGGAGAACTGGGAGCCTTGTTATGCTGATGGGCGGGATGTAAATTGCTAACTGCCTCACTGGAGGAGTGCATTGTGTTCCCTAAAACAAGTAAACAACAGAGCTACAGAGCCAAGGCCACTTCCAGTCTAGGGAATATACCTTGGGAAAACTGAAAATCAATAAGAAAGAGCCACCTCCAAATTTAGGGCTGCAATGACTACAAGAACCTCAACTTGGGTACACCTTAAATATCCCAGGAAATATAAAAATGGTTCAAAACATTGTGGTACTTACGTACGATGGAATATCCCTCAGCCATGAAATCAATGTCATAAGACCAGAAGCAGCAAAGTGAGTGGATTCAGGTACAATGATTCTAAGTGAAATAAGTCACACAGAAAAAGAAACTTATCATAAGATATCACTTATGAAGATCCTGTAAACATGGCTACACGTGAACTGAGTTAGGAAAGAGAACAGAGTCTCACATTTAGAAAACACTCTTATGCCTGCATAAAGGGGAAGGAGAGGTGGGGTGATGCATAAAACCAGAGTTTGATATAAGCACAGGGACCGTTTCAAAAACCAACTTTGGAACTGACAAGACCTACACCTTCCTCAGTGAAAGAGACTCAAAACCCCATATTTCCCACAGAGGAATATATCTGACTAGTAAGAATCTTAAAACCTATGTATTGATATGTCTCCATAAGGGAATCAAGTGTGTCTAGAGTGGCATAAACATGGCAGCGAGTATCAGCTCAAACCCACTATAAAAAGGAATTTCAAAAGCAAAACCAAAAAACAGGGAAATTCTTTACAATTCCTTCAGGGTGTCTGAGGAAACCTGGAAAGACCCTATCTACAATGACAGCTGGATGTGGCATAAGGCTGGACACTTGGGACTGAGAGGATTGGTGAGATTGGGTGAGCGAATGCAGACCCTTTCAAGCAATAATGCATGGCCCCCATTCCATGGGTCCCAACTCTCCATGTTCAAGGGAATATTACTACAGCTATAACATGTACAGGAAACCTAGAGAATGGACACACTGTGAATACGAAAGGTTTCTAAAACTCAACGAATAGTCCCTCTCCTGGTGCTCCAGTTTGACTTTCCAACTGCCTTACTATCAATCTCCCAACTTGGAGAGACAGGCCCTTTAACCTCCTGGTTTGCACAGGTTCCCAATTTGGCAGAGGATGGAAGGGACGAGGGAGAACCCATGAGAGAGTAGCTGTTAGGCATTTGGACGGGCACATGTCACTCTAATTTCCAGGCAGGAAGAAGAATTAACCAAAGTCTCAGCCACCCACCAGGAACCAGTATAGGACATGATCCAAAATTTTGGACTTGCGTTCAGCTCACAAAAAAACGAGTTGAGAAATGGAGCTCAGGGGCACAGCAATTCACAAACTGGCAGAGTGATAAAGGACAACTATCGTCCAAAAATCTGTTGAGGGAAGTCAACGAGGCGGACTTGAAAGTGAGGCAAAATAGCAGGAAATAGATTTCAAGAGGTACGTTGGAATCGCCTGTAAAGCACAGGAAGAGGGGCACAACTTGGAGAATGGTGCACTTGGCCAAAAAAGGGCGTATGCGTTTTCTCCTGAATATATTCAGGAGAAAACGAATACGCCCTGTTTGGCCAAGCAAGTAAGTGGGCAATGCAAATCTGCACTACAAAGAAGTATCATTTCCCACCAGTCAAAGGGGACATCCACAAAATGTGTAAAAACCAGAAAGGCAAGACAGGCCCTGGAGAACTGGGAGCCTTGTTATGCTGATGGGCAGGATGTAAATTGCCAACTGCCTCACTGGAGGAGTGCATTGTGTTCCCTAAAACAAGTAAACAACAGAGCTACAGAGCCAAGGCCACTTCCAGTCTAGGGAATATACCTTGGGAAAACTGAAAATCAATAAGAAAGAGCCACCTCCAAATTTAGGGCTGCACTGACTACAAGAACCTCAACTTGGGTACACCTTAAATATCCCAGGAAATATAAAAATGGTTCAAAACATTGTGGTACTTACGTACGATGGAATATCCCTCAGCCATGAAATCAATGTCATAAGACCAGTAGCAGCAAAGTGAGTGGATTCAGGTACGATGATTCTAAGTGAAATAAGTCACACAGAAAAAGAAACTTATCATAAGATATCACTTATGAAGATCCTGTAAACATGGCTACACGTGAACTGAGTTAGGAAAGAGAACAGAGTCTCACATTTAGAAAACACTCTTATGCCTGCATAAAGGGGAAGGAGAGGTGGGGTGATGCATAAAACCAGAGTTTGATATAAGCACAGGGACCGTTTCAAAAACCAACTTTGGAACTGACAAGACCGACACCTTCCTCAGTGAAAGAGACTCAAAACCCCATATTTCCCACAGAGGAATATATCTGACTAGTAAGAATCTTAAAACCTATGTATTGATATGTCTCCATAAGGGAATCAAGTGTGTCTAGAGTGGCATAAACATGGCAGCGAGTATCAGCTCAAACCCACTATAAAAAGGAATTTCAAAAGCAAAACCAAAAAACAGGGAAATTCTTTACAATTCCTTCAGGGTGTCTGAGGAAACCTGGAAAGACCCTATCTACAATGACAGCTGGATGTGGCATAAGGCTGGACACTTGGGACTGAGAGGATTGGTGAGATTGGGTGAGCGAATGCAGACCCTTTCAAGCAATAATGCATGGCCCCCATTCCATGGGTCCCAACTCTCCATGTTCAAGGGAATATTACTACAGCTATAACATGTACAGGAAACCTAGAGAATGGACACACTGTGAATACGAAAGGTTTCTAAAACTCAACGAATAGTCCCTCTCCTGGTGCTCCAATTTGACTTTCCAACTGCCTTACTATCAATCTCCCAACTTGGAGAGACAGGCCCTTTAACCTCCTGGTTTGCACAGGTTCCCAATTTGGCAGAGGATGGAAGGGACGAGGGAGAACCCATGAGAGAGTAGCTGTTAGGCATTTGGACGGGCACATGTCACTCTAATTTCCCAGCAGGAAGAAGAATTAACCAAAGTCTCAGCCACCGACCGGGAACCAGTATAGGACATGATCCAAAAGTTTGGACTTGCGTTCAGCTCACAAAAAACGAGTTGAGAAATGGAGCTCAGGGGCACAGCAATTCACAAACTGGCACAGTGATAAAGGACAACTATCGTCCAAAAATCTGTTGAGGGAAGTCAAAGAGGCGGACTTGAAAGCGAGGCAAAATAGCAGGAAACAGATTTCAAGAGGTACCTTGGAATCGCCTGTAAAGCACAGGAAGAGGGGCACAACTTGGACAATGGTGCACTTGGCCAAAAAGGGCGTATGCGTTTTCTCCTGAATATATTCAGGAGAAAACGCATACGCCCTTTTTGGCCAAGCAAGCAAGCGGGCAATGCAAATCTGCACTACAAAGAAGTATAACTTCCCACCGGTCAAAAGGGACATCCACAAAATGTGTAAAAACCAGAAAGGCAAGACAGGCCCTGGAGAACTGGGAGCCTTGTTATGCTTCTGGGCGGGATGTAAATTGCCAACTGCCTCACTGGAGGAGTGCATTGTGTTCCCTAAAACAAGTAAACAACAGAGCTACAGAGCCAAGGCCACTTCCAGTCTAGGGAATATACCTTGGGAAAACTGAAAATCAATAAGAAAGAGCCACCTCCAAATTTAGGGCTGCACTGACTACAAGAACCTCAACTTGGGTACACCTTAAATATCCCAGGAAATATAAAAATGGTTCAAAACATTGTGGTACTTACGTACGATGGAATATCCCTCAGCCATGAAATCAATGTCATAAGACCAGTAGCAGCAAAGTGAGTGGATTCAGGTACGATGATTCTAAGTGAAATAAGTCACACAGAAAAAGAAACTTATCATAAGATATCACTTATGAAGATCCTGTAAACATGGCTACACGTGAACTGAGTTAGGAAAGAGAACAGAGTCTCACATTTAGAAAACACTCTTATGCCTGCATAAAGGGGAAGGAGAGGTGGGGTGATGCATAAAACCAGAGTTTGATATAAGCACAGGGACCGTTTCAAAAACCAACTTTGGAATAGACAAGACCTACACCTTCCTCAGTGAAAGAGACTCAAAACCCCATATTTCCCACAGAGGAATATATCTGACTAGTAAGAATCTTAAAACCTATGTATTGATATGTCTCCATAAGGGAATCAAGTGTGTCTAGAGTGGCATAAACATGGCAGCGAGAATCAGCTCAAACCCACTATAAAAAGGAATTTCAAAAGCAAAGCCAAAAAACAGGGAAATTCTTTACAATTCCTTCAGGGTGTCTGAGGAAACCTGGAAAGACCCTATCTACAATGACAGCTGGATGTGGCATAAGGCTGGACACTTGGGACTGAGAGGATTGGTGAGATTGGGTGAGCAAATGCAGACCCTTTCAAGCAATAATGCATGGCCCCCATTCCATGGGTCCCAACTCTCCAGGTTCAAGGGAATATTACTACAGCTATAACATGTACAGGAAACCTAGAGAATGGACACACTGTGAATACGAAAGGTTTCTAAAACTCAACGAATAGTCCCTCTCCTGGTGCTCCACTTTGACTTTCCAACTGCCTTACTATCAATCTCCCAACTTGGAGAGACAGGCCCTTTAACCTCCTGGTTTGCACAGGTTCCCAATTTGGCAGAGGATGGAAGGGACGAGGGAGAACCCATGAGAGAGTAGCTGTTAGGCATTTGGACGGGCACATGTCACTCTAATTTCCCGGCAGGAAGAAGAATTAACCAAAGTCTCAGCCACCCACCGGGAACCAGTATAGGACATGATCCAAAATTTTGGACTTGCGTTCAGCTCACAAAAAACGAGTTGAGAAATGGAGCTCAGGGGCACAGCAATTCACAAACTGGCAGAGTGATAAAGGACAACTATCGTCCAAAAATCTGTTGAGGGAAGTCAACGAGGCGGACTTGAAAGTGAGGCAAAATAGCAGGAAACAGATTTCAAGAGGTACGTTGGAATCGCCTGTAAAGCACAGGAAGAGGGGCACAACTTGGACAATGGTGCACTTGGCCAAAAAGGGCGTATGCGTTTTCTCCTGAATATATTCAGGAGAAAACGCATACGCCCTTTTTGGCCAAGCAAGCAAGCGGGCAATGCAAATCTGCACTACAAAGAAGTATCACTTCCCACCGGTCAAAAGGGACATCCACAAAATGTGTAAAAACCAGAAAGGCAAGACAGGCCCTGGAGAACTGGGAGCCTTGTTATGCTGATGGGCGGGATGTAAACTGCCAACTGCCTCACTGGAGGAGTGCATTGTGTTCCCTAAAACAAGTAAACAACAGAGCTACAGAGCCAAGGCCACTTCCAGTCTAGGGAATATACCTTGGGAAAACTGAAAATCAATAAGAAAGAGCCACCTCCAAATTTAGGGCTGCACTGACTACAAGAACCTCAACTTGGGTACACCTTAAATATCCCAGGAAATATAAAAATGGTTCAAAACATTGTGGTACTTACGTACGATGGAATATCCCTCAGCCATGAAATCAATGTCATAAGACCAGTAGCAGCAAAGTGAGTGGATTCAGGTACGATGATTCTAAGTGAAATAAGTCACACAGAAAAAGAAACTTATCATAAGATATCACTTATGAAGATCCTGTAAACATGGCTACACGTGAACTGAGTTAGGAAAGAGAACAGAGTCTCACATTTAGAAAACACTCTTATGCCTGCATAAAGGGGAAGGAGAGGTGGGGTGATGCATAAAACCAGAGTTTGATATAAGCACAGGGACCGTTTCAAAAACCAACTTTGGAATAGACAAGACCTACACCTTCCTCAGTGAAAGAGACTCAAAACCCCATATTTCCCGCAGAGGAATATATCTGACTAGTAAGAATCTTAAAACCTATGTATTGATATGACTCCATAAGGGAATCAAGTGTGTCTAGAGTGGCATAAACATGGCAGCGAGAATCAGCTCAAACCCACTATAAAAAGGCATTTCAAAAGCAAAACCAAAAAACAGGGAAATTCTTTACAATTCCTTCAGGGTGTCTGAGGAAACCTGGAAAGACCCTATCTACAATGACAGCTGGATGTGGCATAAGGCTGGACACTTGGGACTGAGAGGATTGGTGAGATTGGGTGAGCAAATGCAGACCCTTTCAAGCAATAATGCATGGTCCACATTCCATGGGTCCCAACTCTCCAGGTTCAAGGGAATATTACTACAGCTATAACATGTACAGGAAACCTAGAGAATGGACACACTGTGAATACGAAAGGTTTCTAAAACTCAACGAATAGTCCCTCTCCTGGTGCTCCAGTTTGACTTTCCAACTGCCTTACTATCAATCTCCCAACTTGGACAGACAGGCCCTTTAACCTCCTGGTTTGCACAGGTTCCCAATTTGGCAGAGGATGGAAGGGACGAGGGAGAACCCATGAGAGAGTAGCTGTTAGGCATTTGGACGGGCACATGTCACTCTAATTTCCCGGCAGGAAGAAGAATTAACCAAAGTCTCAGGCACCCACCGGGAACCAGTATAGGACATGATCCAAAATTTTGGACTTGCGTTCAGCTCACAAAAAATGAGTTGAGAAATGGAGCTCAGGGGCACAGCAATTCACAAACTGGCAGAGTGATAAAGGACAACTATCGTCCAAAAATCTGTTGAGGGAAGTCAACGAGGCGGACTTGAAAGCGAGGCAAAATAGCAGGAAACAGATTTCAAGAGGTACCTTGGAATCGCCTGTAAAGCACAGGAAGAGGGGCACAACTTGGACAATGGTGCACTTGGCCAAAAAGGGTGTATGCGTTTTCTCCTGAATATATTCAGGAGAAAACGCATACACCCTTTTTGGCCAAGCAAGCAAGCGGTGAATGCAAATCTGCACTAAAAAGTAGTATCACTTCCCACCGGTCAAAAGGGACATCCACAAAATGTGTAAAAACCAGAAAGGCAAGACAGGCCCTGGAGAACTGGGAGCCTTGTTATGCTGATGGGCGGGATGTAAATTGCCAACTGCCTCACTGGAGGAGTGCATTGTGTTCCCTAAAACAAGTAAACAACAGAGCTACAGAGCCAAGGCCACTTCCAGTCTAGGGAATATACCTTGGGAAAACTGAAAATCAATAAGAAAGAGCCACCTCCAAATTTATGGCTGCACTGACTACAAGAACCTCAACTTGGGTACACCTTAAATATCCCAGGAAATATAAAAATGGTTCAAAACATTGTGGTACTTACGTACGATGGAATATCCCTCAGCCATGAAATCAATGTCATAAGACCAGTAGCAGCAAAGTGAGTGGATTCAGGTACGATGATTCTAAGTGAAATAAGTCACACAGAAAAAGAAACTTATCTTAAGATATCACTTATGAAGATCCTGTAAACATGGCTACACGTGAACTGAGTTAGGAAAGAGAACAGAGTCTCACATTTAGAAAACACTCTTATGCCTGCATAAAGGGGAAGGAGAGGTGGGGTGATGCATAAAACCAGAGTTTGATATAAGCACAGGGACCGTTTCAAAAACCAACTTTGGAACTGACAAGACCTACACCTTCCTCAGTGAAAGAGACTCAAAACCCCATATTTCCCACAGAGGAATATATCTGACTAGTAAGAATCTTAAAACCTATGTATTGATATGTCTCCATAAGGGAATCAAGTGTGTCTAGAGTGGCATAAACATGGCAGCGAGTATCAGCTCAAACCCACTATAAAAAGGAATTTCAAAAGCAAAACCAAAAAACAGGGAAATTCTTTACAATTCCTTCAGGGTGTCTGAGGAAACCTGGAAAGACCCTATCTACAATGACAGCTGGATGTGGCATAAGGCTGGACACTTGGGACTGAGAGGATTGGTGAGATTGGGTGAGCGAATGCAGACCCTTTCAAGCAATAATGCATGGCCCCCATTCCATGGGTCCCAACTCTCCATGTTCAAGGGAATATTACTACAGCTATAACATGTACAGGAAACCTAGAGAATGGACACACTGTGAATACGAAAGGTTTCTAAAACTCAACGAATAGTCCCTCTCCTGGTGCTCCAGTTTGACTTTCCAACTGCCTTACTATCAATCTCCCAACTTGGAGAGACAGGCCCTTTAACCTCCTGGTTTGCACAGGTTCCCAATTTGGCAGAGGATGGAAGGGACGAGGGAGAACCCATGAGAGAGTAGCTGTTAGGCATTTGGACGGGCACATGTCACTCTAATTTCCAGGCAGGAAGAAGAATTAACCAAAGTCTCAGCCACCCACCAGGAACCAGTATAGGACATGATCCAAAATTTTGGACTTGCGTTCAGCTCACAAAAAAACGAGTTGAGAAATGGAGCTCAGGGGCACAGCAATTCACAAACTGGCAGAGTGATAAAGGACAACTATCGTCCAAAAATCTGTTGAGGGAAGTCAACGAGGCGGACTTGAAAGCGAGGCAAAATAGCAGGAAACAGATTTCAAGAGGTACCTTGGAATCGCCTGTAAAGCACAGGAAGAGGGGCACAACTTGGACAATGGTGCACTTGGCCAAAAAGGGTGTATGCGTTTTCTCCTGAATATATTCAGGAGAAAACGCATACACCCTTTTTGGCCAAGCAAGCAAGCGGTCAATGCAAATCTGCACTAAAAAGTAGTATCACTTCCCACCGGTCAAAAGGGACATCCACAAAATGTGTAAAAACCAGAAAGGCAAGACAGGCCCTGGAGAACTGGGAGCCTTGTTATGCTTCTGGGCGGGATGTAAATTGCCAACTGCCTCACTGGAGGAGTGCATTGTGTTCCCTAAAACAAGTAAACAACAGAGCTACAGAGCCAAGGCCACTTCCAGTCTAGGGAATATACCTTGGGAAAACTGAAAATCAATAAGAAAGAGCCACCTCCAAATTTAGGGCTGCACTGACTACAAGAACCTCAAGTTGGGTACACCTTAAATATCCCAGGAAATATAAAAATGGTTCAAAACATTGTGGTACTTACGTACGATGGAATATCCCTCAGCCATGAAATCAATGTCATAAGACCAGTAGCAGCAAAGTGAGTGGATTCAGGTACGATGATTCTAAGTGAAATAAGTCACACAGAAAAAGAAACTTATCATAAGATATCACTTATGAAGATCCTGTAAACATGGCTACACGTGAACTGAGTTAGGAAAGAGAACAGAGTCTCACATTTAGAAAACACTCTTATGCCTGCATAAAGGGGAAGGAGAGGTGGGGTGATGCATAAAACCAGAGTTTGATATAAGCACAGGGACCGTTTCAAAAACCAACTTTGGAACTGACAAGACCTACACCTTCCTCAGTGAAAGAGACTCAAAACCCCATATTTCCCACAGAGGAATATATCTGACTAGTAAGAATCTTAAAACCTATGTATTGATATGTCTCCATAAGGGAATCAAGTGTGTCTAGAGTGGCATAAACATGGCAGCGAGTATCAGCTCAAACCCACTATAAAAAGGAATTTCAAAAGCAAAACCAAAAAACAGGGAAATTCTTTACAATTCCTTCAGGGTGTCTGAGGAAACCTGGAAAGACCCTATCTACAATGACAGCTGGATGTGGCATAAGGCTGGACACTTGGGACTGAGAGGATTGGTGAGATTGGGTGAGCGAATGCAGACCCTTTCAAGCAATAATGCATGGCCCCCATTCCATGGGTCCCAACTCTCCATGTTCAAGGGAATATTACTACAGCTATAACATGTACAGGAAACCTAGAGAATGGACACACTGTGAATACGAAAGGTTTCTAAAACTCAACGAATAGTCCCTCTCCTGGTGCTCCAGTTTGACTTTCCAACTGCCTTACTATCAATCTCCCAACTTGGAGAGACAGGCCCTTTAACCTCCTGGTTTGCACAGGTTCCCAATTTGGCAGAGGATGGAAGGGACGAGGGAGAACCCATGAGAGAGTAGCTGTTAGGCATTTGGACGGGCACATGTCACTCTAATTTCCAGGCAGGAAGAAGAATTAACCAAAGTCTCAGCCACCCACCAGGAACCAGTATAGGACATGATCCAAAATTTTGGACTTGCGTTCAGCTCACAAAAAAACGAGTTGAGAAATGGAGCTCAGGGGCACAGCAATTCACAAACTGGCAGAGTGATAAAGGACAACTATCGTCCAAAAATCTGTTGAGGGAAGTCAACGAGGCGGACTTGAAAGTGAGGCAAAATAGCAGGAAATAGATTTCAAGAGGTACGTTGGAATCGCCTGTAAAGCACAGGAAGAGGGGCACAACTTGGAGAATGGTGCACTTGGCCAAAAAAGGGCGTATGCGTTTTCTCCTGAATATATTCAGGAGAAAACGGATACGCCCTGTTTGGCCAAGCAAGTAAGCGGGCAATGCAAATCTGCACTACAAAGAAGTATCATTTCCCACCAGTCAAAGGGGACATCCACAAAATGTGTAAAAACCAGAAAGGCAAGACAGGCCCTGGAGAACTGGGAGCCTTGTTATGCTGATGGGCAGGATGTAAATTGCCAACTGCCTCACTGGAGGAGTGCATTGTGTTCCCTAAAACAAGTAAACAACAGAGCTACAGAGCCAAGGCCACTTCCAGTCTAGGGAATATACCTTGGGAAAACTGAAAATCAATAAGAAAGAGCCACCTCCAAATTTAGGGCTGCACTGACTACAAGAACCTCAACTTGGGTACACCTTAAATATCCCAGGAAATATAAAAATGGTTCAAAACATTGTGGTACTTACGTACGATGGAATATCCCTCAGCCATGAAATCAATGTCATAAGACCAGTAGCAGCAAAGTGAGTGGATTCAGGTACGATGATTCTAAGTGAAATAAGTCACACAGAAAAAGAAACTTATCATAAGATATCACTTATGAAGATCCTGTAAACATGGCTACACGTGAACTGAGTTAGGAAAGAGAACAGAGTCTCACATTTAGAAAACACTCTTATGCCTGCATAAAGGGGAAGGAGAGGTGGGGTGATGCATAAAACCAGAGTTTGATATAAGCACAGGGACCGTTTCAAAAACCAACTTTGGAACTGACAAGACCGACACCTTCCTCAGTGAAAGAGACTCAAAACCCCATATTTCCCACAGAGGAATATATCTGACTAGTAAGAATCTTAAAACCTATGTATTGATATGTCTCCATAAGGGAATCAAGTGTGTCTAGAGTGGCATAAACATGGCAGCGAGTATCAGCTCAAACCCACTATAAAAAGGAATTTCAAAAGCAAAACCAAAAAACAGGGAAATTCTTTACAATTCCTTCAGGGTGTCTGAGGAAACCTGGAAAGACCCTATCTACAATGACAGCTGGATGTGGCATAAGGCTGGACACTTGGGACTGAGAGGATTGGTGAGATTGGGTGAGCGAATGCAGACCCTTTCAAGCAATAATGCATGGCCCCCATTCCATGGGTCCCAACTCTCCATGTTCAAGGGAATATTACTACAGCTATAACATGTACAGGAAACCTAGAGAATGGACACACTGTGAATACGAAAGGTTTCTAAAACTCAACGAATAGTCCCTCTCCTGGTGCTCCAATTTGACTTTCCAACTGCCTTACTATCAATCTCCCAACTTGGAGAGACAGGCCCTTTAACCTCCTGGTTTGCACAGGTTCCCAATTTGGCAGAGGATGGAAGGGACGAGGGAGAACCCATGAGAGAGTAGCTGTTAGGCATTTGGACGGGCACATGTCACTCTAATTTCCCGGCAGGAAGAAGAATTAACCAAAGTCTCAGCCACCGACCGGGAACCAGTATAGGACATGATCCAAAATTTTGGACTTGCGTTCAGCTCACAAAAAACGAGTTGAGAAATGGAGCTCAGGGGCACAGCAATTCACAAACTGGCACAGTGATAAAGGACAACTATCGTCCAAAAATTTGTTGAGGGAAGTCAAAGAGGCGGACTTGAAAGCGAGGCAAAATAGCAGGAAACAGATTTCAAGAGGTACCTTGGAATCGCCTGTAAAGCACAGGAAGAGGGGCACAACTTGGACAATGGTGCACTTGGCCAAAAAGGGCGTATGCGTTTTCTCCTGAATATATTCAGGAGAAAACGCATACGCCCTTTTTGGCCAAGCAAGCAAGCGGGCAATGCAAATCTGCACTACAAAGAAGTATAACTTCCCACCGGTCAAAAGGGACATCCACAAAATGTGTAAAAACCAGAAAGGCAAGACAGGCCCTGGAGAACTGGGAGCCTTGTTATGCTTCTGGGCGGGATGTAAATTGCCAACTGCCTCACTGGAGGAGTGCATTGTGTTCCCTAAAACAAGTAAACAACAGAGCTACAGAGCCAAGGCCACTTCCAGTCTAGGGAATATACCTTGGGAAAACTGAAAATCAATAAGAAAGAGCCACCTCCAAATTTAGGGCTGCACTGACTACAAGAACCTCAAGTTGGGTACACCTTAAATATCCCAGGAAATATAAAAATGGTTCAAAACATTGTGGTACTTACGTACGATGGAATATCCCTCAGCCATGAAATCAATGTCATAAGACCAGTAGCAGCAAAGTGAGTGGATTCAGGTACGATGATTCTAAGTGAAATAAGTCACACAGAAAAAGAAACTTATCATAAGATATCACTTATGAAGATCCTGTAAACATGGCTACACGTGAACTGAGTTAGGAAAGAGAACAGAGTCTCACATTTAGAAAACACTCTTATGCCTGCATAAAGGGGAAGGAGAGGTGGGGTGATGCATAAAACCAGAGTTTGATATAAGCACAGGGACCGTTTCAAAAACCAACTTTGGAATAGACAAGACCTACACCTTCCTCAGTGAAAGAGACTCAAAACCCCATATTTCCCACAGAGGAATATATCTGACTAGTAAGAATCTTAAAACCTATGTATTGATATGTCTCCATAAGGGAATCAAGTGTGTCTAGAGTGGCATAAACATGGCAGCGAGAATCAGCTCAAACCCACTATAAAAAGGAATTTCAAAAGCAAAACCAAAAAACAGGGAAATTCTTTACAATTCCTTCAGGGTGTCTGAGGAAACCTGGAAAGACCCTATCTACAATGACAGCTGGATGTGGCATAAGGCTGGACACTTGGGACTGAGAGGATTGGTGAGATTGGGTGAGCAAATGCAGACCCTTTCAAGCAATAATGCATGGCCCCCATTCCATGGGTCCCAACTCTCCAGGTTCAAGGGAATATTACTACAGCTATAACATGTACAGGAAACCTAGAGAATGGACACACTGTGAATATGGAAGGTTTCTAAAACTCAACGAATAGTCCCTCTCCTGGTGCTCCAGTTTGACTTTCCAACTGCCTTACTATCAATCTCCCAACTTGGAGAGACAGGCCCTTTAACCTCCTGGTTTGCACAGGTTCCCAATTTGGCAGAGGATGGAAGGGACGAGGGAGAACCCATGAGAGAGTAGCTGTTAGGCATTTGGACGGGCACATGTCACTCTAATTTCCCGGCAGGAAGAAGAATTAACCAAAGTCTCAGCCACCCACCGGGAACCAGTATAGGACATGATCCAAAATTTTGGACTTGCGTTCAGCTCACAAAAAATGAGTTGAGAAATGGAGCTCAGGGGCACAGCAATTCACAAACTGGCAGAGTGATAAAGGACAACTATCGTCCAAAAATCTGTTGAGGGAAGTCAACGAGGCGGACTTGAAAGCGAGGCAAAATAGCAGGAAACAGATTTCAAGAGGTACCTTGGAATCGCCTGTAAAGCACAGGAAGAGGGGCACAACTTGGACAATGGTGCACTTGGCCAAAAAGGGTGTATGCGTTTTCTCCTGAATATATTCAGGAGAAAACGCATACACCCTTTTTGGCCAAGCAAGCAAGCGGTCAATGCAAATCTGCACTAAAAAGTAGTATCACTTCCCACCGGTCAAAAGGGACATCCACAAAATGTGTAAAAACCAGAAAGGCAAGACAGGCCCTGGAGAACTGGGAGCCTTGTTATGCTGATGGGCGGGATGTAAATTGCCAACTGCCTCACTGGAGGAGTGCATTGTGTTCCCTAAAACAAGTAAACAACAGAGCTACAGAGCCAAGGCCACTTCCAGTCTAGGGAATATACCTTGGGAAAACTGAAAATCAATAAGAAAGAGCCACCTCCAAATTTAGGGCTGCACTGACTACAAGAACCTCAACTTGGGTACACCTTAAATATCCCAGGAAATATAAAAATGGTTCAAAACATTGTGGTACTTACGTACGATGGAATATCCCTCAGCCATGAAATCAATGTCATAAGACCAGTAGCAGCAAAGTGAGTGGATTCAGGTACGATGATTCTAAGTGAAATAAGTCACACAGAAAAAGAAACTTATCATAAGATATCACTTATGAAGATCCTGTAAACATGGCTACACGTGAACTGAGTTAGGAAAGAGAACAGAGTCTCACATTTAGAAAACACTCTTATGCCTGCATAAAGGGGAAGGAGAGGTGGGGTGATGCATAAAACCAGAGTTTGATATAAGCACAGGGACCGTTTCAAAAACCAACTTTGGAACTGACAAGACCTACACCTTCCTCAGTGAAAGAGACTCAAAACCCCATATTTCCCACAGAGGAATATATCTGACTAGTAAGAATCTTAAAACCTATGTATTGATATGTCTCCATAAGGGAATCAAGTGTGTCTACAGTGGCATAAACATGGCAGCGAGTATCAGCTCAAACCCACTATAAAAAGGAATTTCAAAAGCAAAACCAAAAAACAGGGAAATTCTTTACAATTCCTTCAGGGTGTCTGAGGAAACCTGGAAAGACCCTATCTACAATGACAGCTGGATGTGGCATAAGGCTGGACACTTGGGACTGAGAGGATTGGTGAGATTGGGTGAGCGAATGCAGACCCTTTCAAGCAATAATGCATGGCCCCCATTCCATGGGTCCCAACTCTCCATGTTCAAGGGAATATTACTACAGCTATAACATGTACAGGAAACCTAGAGAATGGACACACTGTGAATACGAAAGGTTTCTAAAACTCAACGAATAGTCCCTCTCCTGGTGCTCCAGTTTGACTTTCCAACTGCCTTACTATCAATCTCCCAACTTGGAGAGACAGGCCCTTTAACCTCCTGGTTTGCACAGGTTCCCAATTTGGCAGAGGATGGAAGGGACGAGGGAGAACCCATGAGAGAGTAGCTGTTAGGCATTTGGACGGGCACATGTCACTCTAATTTCCAGGCAGGAAGAAGAATTAACCAAAGTCTCAGCCACCCACCAGGAACCAGTATAGGACATGATCCAAAATTTTGGACTTGCGTTCAGCTCACAAAAAAACGAGTTGAGAAATGGAGCTCAGGGGCACAGCAATTCACAAACTGGCAGAGTGATAAAGGACAACTATCGTCCAAAAATCTGTTGAGGGAAGTCAACGAGGCGGACTTGAAAGTGAGGCAAAATAGCAGGAAATAGATTTCAAGAGGTACGTTGGAATCGCCTGTAAAGCACAGGAAGAGGGGCACAACTTGGAGAATGGTGCACTTGGCCAAAAAAGGGCGTATGCGTTTTCTCCTGAATATATTCAGGAGAAAACGAATACGCCCTGTTTGGCCAAGCAAGTAAGCGGGCAATGCAAATCTGCACTACAAAGAAGTATCATTTCCCACCAGTCAAAGGGGACATCCACAAAATGTGTAAAAACCAGAAAGGCAAGACAGGCCCTGGAGAACTGGGAGCCTTGTTATGCTGATGGGCAGGATGTAAATTGCCAACTGCCTCACTGGAGGAGTGCATTGTGTTCCCTAAAACAAGTAAACAACAGAGCTACAGAGCCAAGGCCACTTCCAGTCTAGGGAATATACCTTGGGAAAACTGAAAATCAATAAGAAAGAGCCACCTCCAAATTTAGGGCTGCACTGACTACAAGAACCTCAACGTGGGTACACCTTAAATATCCCAGGAAATATAAAAATGGTTCAAAACATTGTGGTACTTACGTACGATGGAATATCCCTCAGCCATGAAATCAATGTCATAAGACCAGTAGCAGCAAAGTGAGTGGATTCAGGTACGATGATTCTAAGTGAAATAAGTCACACAGAAAAAGAAACTTATCATAAGATATCACTTATGAAGATCCTGTAAACATGGCTACACGTGAACTGAGTTAGGAAAGAGAACAGAGTCTCACATTTAGAAAACACTCTTATGCCTGCATAAAGGGGAAGGAGAGGTGGGGTGATGCATAAAACCAGAGTTTGATATAAGCACAGGGACCGTTTCAAAAACCAACTTTGGAACTGACAAGACCGACACCTTCCTCAGTGAAAGAGACTCAAAACCCCATATTTCCCACAGAGGAATATATCTGACTAGTAAGAATCTTAAAACCTATGTATTGATATGTCTCCATAAGGGAATCAAGTGTGTCTAGAGTGGCATAAACATGGCAGCGAGTATCAGCTCAAACCCACTATAAAAAGGAATTTCAAAAGCAAAACCAAAAAACAGGGAAATTCTTTACAATTCCTTCAGGGTGTCTGAGGAAACCTGGAAAGACCCTATCTACAATGACAGCTGGATGTGGCATAAGGCTGGACACTTGGGACTGAGAGGATTGGTGAGATTGGGTGAGCGAATGCAGACCCTTTCAAGCAATAATGCATGGCCCCCATTCCATGGGTCCCAACTCTCCATGTTCAAGGGAATATTACTACAGCTATAACATGTACAGGAAACCTAGAGAATGGACACACTGTGAATACGAAAGGTTTCTAAAACTCAACGAATAGTCCCTCTCCTGGTGCTCCAATTTGACTTTCCAACTGCCTTACTATCAATCTCCCAACTTGGAGAGACAGGCCCTTTAACCTCCTGGTTTGCACAGGTTCCCAATTTGGCAGAGGATGGAAGGGACGAGGGAGAACCCATGAGAGAGTAGCTGTTAGGCATTTGGACGGGCACATGTCACTCTAATTTCCCGGCAGGAAGAAGAATTAACCAAAGTCTCAGCCACCGACCGGGAACCAGTATAGGACATGATCCAAAATTTTGGACTTGCGTTCAGCTCACAAAAAACGAGTTGAGAAATGGAGCTCAGGGGCACAGCAATTCACAAACTGGCACAGTGATAAAGGACAACTATCGTCCAAAAATCTGTTGAGGGAAGTCAAAGAGGCGGACTTGAAAGCGAGGCAAAATAGCAGGAAACAGATTTCAAGAGGTACCTTGGAATCGCCTGTAAAGCACAGGAAGAGGGGCACAACTTGGACAATGGTGCACTTGGCCAAAAAGGGCGTATGCGTTTTCTCCTGAATATATTCAGGAGAAAACGCATACGCCCTTTTTGGCCAAGCAAGCAAGCGGGCAATGCAAATCTGCACTACAAAGAAGTATAACTTCCCACCGGTCAAAAGGGACATCCACAAAATGTGTAAAAACCAGAAAGGCAAGACAGGCCCTGGAGAACTGGGAGCCTTGTTATGCTTCTGGGCGGGATGTAAATTGCCAACTGCCTCACTGGAGGAGTGCATTGTGTTCCCTAAAACAAGTAAACAACAGAGCTACAGAGCCAAGGCCACTTCCAGTCTAGGGAATATACCTTGGGAAAACTGAAAATCAATAAGAAAGAGCCACCTCCAAATTTAGGGCTGCACTGACTACAAGAACCTCAAGTTGGGTACACCTTAAATATCCCAGGAAATATAAAAATGGTTCAAAACATTGTGGTACTTACGTACGATGGAATATCCCTCAGCCATGAAATCAATGTCATAAGACCAGTAGCAGCAAAGTGAGTGGATTCAGGTACGATGATTCTAAGTGAAATAAGTCACAGAGAAAAAGAAACTTATCATAAGATATCACTTATGAAGATCCTGTAAACATGGCTACACGTGAACTGAGTTAGGAAAGAGAACAGAGTCTCACATTTAGAAAACACTCTTATGCCTGCATAAAGGGGAAGGAGAGGTGGGGTGATGCATAAAACCAGAGTTTGATATAAGCACAGGGACCGTTTCAAAAACCAACTTTGGAATAGACAAGACCTACACCTTCCTCAGTGAAAGAGACTCAAAACCCCATATTTCCCACAGAGGAATATATCTGACTAGTAAGAATCTTAAAACCTATGTATTGATATGTCTCCATAAGGGAATCAAGTGTGTCTAGAGTGGCATAAACATGGCAGCGAGAATCAGCTCAAACCCACTATAAAAAGGAATTTCAAAAGCAAAACCAAAAAACAGGGAAATTCTTTACAATTCCTTCAGGGTGTCTGAGGAAACCTGGAAAGACCCTATCTACAATGACAGCTGGATGTGGCATAAGGCTGGACACTTGGGACTGAGAGGATTGGTGAGATTGGGTGAGCAAATGCAGACCCTTTCAAGCAATAATGCATGGCCCCCATTCCATGGGTCCCAACTCTCCAGGTTCGAGGGTATATTACTACAGCTATAACATGTACAGGAAACCTAGAGAATGGACACACTGTGAATACGAAAGGTTTCTAAAACTCAACGAATAGTCCCTCTCCTGGTGCTCCAGTTTGACTTTCCAACTGCCTTACTATCAATCTCCCAACTTGGAGAGACAGGCCCTTTAACCTCCTGGTTTGCACAGGTTCCCAATTTGGCAGAGGATGGAAGGGACTAGGGAGAACCCATGAGAGAGTAGCTGTTAGGCATTTGGACGGGCACATGTCACTCTAATTTCCCGGCAGGAAGAAAAATTAACCAAAGTCTCAGCCACCCACCGGGAACCAGTATAGGACATGATCCAAAATTTTGGACTTGCGTTCAGCTCACAAAAAAACGAGTTGAGAAATGGAGCTCAGGGGCACAGCAATTCACAAACTGGCAGAGTGATAAAGGACAACTATCGTCCAAAAATCTGTTGAGGGAAGTCAACGAGGCTGACTTGAAAACGAGGCAAAATAGCAGGAAACAGATTTCAAGAGGTACCTTGGAATCGCCTGTAAAGCACAGGAAGAGGGGCACAACTTGGACAATGGTGCACTTGGCAAAAAGGGCGTATGCGTTTTCTCCTGAATATATTCAGGAGAAAACGCATACACCCTTTTTGGCCAAGCAAGCAAGCGGGCAATGCAAATCTGCACTACAAAGAAGTATCACTTCCCACCGGTCAAAAAGGACATCCACAAAATGTGTAAAGACCAGAAAGGCAAGACAGGCCCTGGAGAACTGGGAGCCTTGTTATGCTGATGGGCGGGATGTAAATTGCCAACTGCCTCACTGGAGGAGTGCATTGTGTTCCCTAAAACAAGTAAACAACAGAGCTACAGAGCCAAGGCCACTTCCAGTCTAGGGAATATACCTTGGGAAAACTGAAAATCAATAAGAAAGAGCCACCTCCAAATTTAGGGCTGCACTGACTACAAGAACCTCAAGTTGGGTACACCTTAAATATCCCAGGAAATATAAAAATGGTTCAAAACATTGTGGTACTTACGTACGATGGAATATCCCTCAGCCATGAAATCAATGTCATAAGACCAGTAGCAGCAAAGTGAGTGGATTCAGGTACGATGATTCTAAGTGAAATAAGTCACAGAGAAAAAGAAACTTATCATAAGATATCACTTATGAAGATCCTGTAAACATGGCTACACGTGAACTGAGTTAGGAAAGAGAACAGAGTCTCACATTTAGAAAACACTCTTATGCCTGCATAAAGGGGAAGGAGAGGTGGGGTGATGCATAAAACCAGAGTTTGATATAAGCACAGGGACCGTTTCAAAAACCAACTTTGGAATAGACAAGACCTACACCTTCCTCAGTGAAAGAGACTCAAAACCCCATATTTCCCACAGAGGAATATATCTGACTAGTAAGAATCTTAAAACCTATGTATTGATATGTCTCCATAAGGGAATCAAGTGTGTCTAGAGTGGCATAAACATGGCAGCGAGAATCAGCTCAAACCCACTATAAAAAGGAATTTCAAAAGCAAAACCAAAAAACAGGGAAATTCTTTACAATTCCTTCAGGGTGTCTGAGGAAACCTGGAAAGACCCTATCTACAATGACAGCTGGATGTGGCATAAGGCTGGACACTTGGGACTGAGAGGATTGGTGAGATTGGGTGAGCAAATGCAGACCCTTTCAAGCAATAATGCATGGACCCCATTCCATGGGTCCCAACTCTCCAGGTTCAAGGGAATATTACTACAGCTATAACATGTACAGGAAACCTAGAGAATGGGCACACTGTGAATACGAAAGGTTTCTAAAACTCAACGAATAGTCCCTCTCCTGGTGCTCCAGTTTGACTTTCCAACTGCCTTACTATCAATCTTCCAACTTGGAGAGACAGGCCCTTTAACCTCCTGGTTTGCACAGGTTCCCAATTTGGCAGAGGATGGAAGGGACGAGGGAGAACCCATGAGAGAGTAGCTGTTAGGCATTTGGACGGGCACATGTCACTCTAATTTCCCGGCAGGAAGAAGAATTAACCAAAGTCTCAGCCACCCACCGGGAACCAGTATAGGACATGATCCAAAATTTTGGACTTGCGTTCAGCTCACAAAAAACGAGTTGAGAAATGGAGCTCAGGGGCACAGCAATTCACAAACTGGCAGAGTGATAAAGGACAACTATCGTCCAAAAATCTGTTGAGGGAAGTCAACGAGGCGGACTTGAAAGTGAGGCAAAATAGCAGGAAACAGATTTCAAGAGGTACGTTGGAATCGCCTGTAAAGCACAGGAAGAGGGGCACAACTTGGACAATGGTGCACTTGGCCAAAAAGGGCGTATGCGTTTTCTCCTGAATATATTCAGGAGAAAACGCATACGCCCTTTTTGGCCAAGCAAGCAAGCGGGCAATGCAAATCTGCACTACAAAGAAGTATCACTTCCCACCGGTCAAAAGGGCCATCCACAAAATGTGTAAAAACCAGAAAGGCAAGACAGGCCCTGGAGAACTGGGAGCCTTGTTATGCTGATGGGCGGGATGTAAACTGCCAACTGCCTCACTGGAGGAGTGCATTGTCTTCCCTAAAACAAGTAAACAACAGAGCTACAGAGCCAAGGCCACTTCCAGTCTAGGGAATATACCTTGGGAAAACTGAAAATCAATAAGAAAGAGCTACCTCCAAATTTAGGGCTGCACTGACTACAAGAACCTCAACTTGGGTACACCTTAAATATCCCAGGAAATATAAAAATGGTTCAAAACATTGTGGTACTTACGTACGATGGAATATCCCTCAGCCATGAAATCAATGTCATAAGACCAGTAGCAGCAAAGTGAGTGGATTCAGGTACGATGATTCTAAGTGAAATAAGTCACACAGAAAAAGAAACTTATCATAAGATATCACTTATGAAGATCCTGTAAACATGGCTACACGTGAACTTAGTTAGGAAAGAGAACAGAGTCTCACATTTAGAAAACACTCTTATGCCTGCATAAAGGGGAAGGAGAGGTGGGGTGATGCATAAAACCAGAGTTTGATATAAGCACAGGGACCGTTTCAAAAACCAACTTTGGAATAGACAAGACCTACACCTTCCTCAGTGAAAGAGACTGAAAACCCCATATTTCCCGCAGAGGAATATATCTGACTAGTAAGAATCTTAAAACCTATGTATTGATATGACTCCATAAGGGAATCAAGTGTGTCTAGAGTGGCATAAACATGGCAGCGAGAATCAGCTCAAACCCACTATAAAAAGGAATTTCAAAAGCAAAACCAAAAAACAGGGAAATTCTTTACAATTCCTTCAGGGTGTCTGAGGAAACCTGGAAAGACCCTATCTACAATGACAGCTGGATGTGGCATAAGGCTGGACACTTGGGACTGAGAGGATTGGTGAGATTGGGTGAGCAAATGCAGACCCTTTCAAGCAATAATGCATGGCCCCCATTCCATGGGTCCCAACTCTCCAGGTTCGAGGGAATATTACTACAGCTATAACATGTACAGGAAACCTAGAGAATGGACACACTGTGAATACGAAAGGTTTCTAAAACTCAACGAATAGTCCCTCTCCTGGTGCTCCAGTTTGACTTTCCAACTGCCTTACTATCAATCTCCCAACTTGGAGAGACAGGCCCTTTAACCTCCTGGTTTGCACAGGTTCCCAATTTGGCAGAGGATGGAAGGGACGAGGGAGAACCCATGAGAGAGTAGCTGTTAGGCATTTGGACGGGCACATGTCACTCTAATTTCCCGGCAGGAAGAAGAATTAACCAAAGTCTCAGCCACCCACCGGGAACCAGTATAGGACATGATCCACAATTTTGGACTTGCGTTCAGCTCACAAAAAAACGAGTTGAGAAATGGAGCTCAGGGGCACAGCAATTCACAAACTGGCAGAGTGATAAAGGACAACTATCGTCCAAAAATCTGTTGAGGGAAGTCAACGAGGCTGACTTGAAAACGAGGCAAAATAGCAGGAAACAGATTTCAAGAGGTACCTTGGAATCGCCTGTAAAGCACAGGAAGAGGGGCACAACTTGGACAATGGTGCACTTGGCAAAAAGGGCGTATGCGTTTTCTCCTGAATATATTCAGGAGAAAACGCATACGCCCTTTTTGGCCAAGCAAGCAAGCGGGCAATGCAAATCTGCACTACAAAGAAGTATCACTTCCCACCGGTCAAAAGGGACATCCACAAAATGTGTAAAGACCAGAAAGGCAAGACAGGCCCTGGAGAACTGGGAGCCTTGTTATGCTGATGGGCGGGATGTAAATTGCCAACTGCCTCACTGGAGGAGTGCATTGTGTTCCCTAAAACAAGTAAACAACAGAGCTACAGAGCCAAGGCCACTTCCAGTCTAGGGAATATACCTTGGGAAAACTGAAAATCAATAAGAAAGAGCCACCTCCAAATTTAGGGCTGCACTGACTACAAGAACCTCAAGTTGGGTACACCTTAAATATCCCAGGAAATATAAAAATGGTTCAAAACATTGTGGTACTTACGTACGATGGAATATCCCTCAGCCATGAAATCAATGTCATAAGACCAGTAGCAGCAAAGTGAGTGGATTCAGGTACGATGATTCTAAGTGAAATAAGTCACAGAGAAAAAGAAACTTATCATAAGATATCACTTATGAAGATCCTGTAAACATGGCTACACGTGAACTGAGTTAGGAAAGAGAACAGAGTCTCACATTTAGAAAACACTCTTATGCCTGCATAAAGGGGAAGGAGAGGTGGGGTGATGCATAAAACCAGAGTTTGATATAAGCACAGGGACCGTTTCAAAAACCAACTTTGGAATAGACAAGACCTACACCTTCCTCAGTGAAAGAGACTCAAAACCCCATATTTCCCACAGAGGAATATATCTGACTAGTAAGAATCTTAAAACCTATGTATTGATATGTCTCCATAAGGGAATCAAGTGTGTCTAGAGTGGCATAAACATGGCAGCGAGAATCAGCTCAAACCCACTATAAAAAGGAATTTCAAAAGCAAAACCAAAAAACAGGGAAATTCTTTACAATTCCTTCAGGGTGTCTGAGGAAACCTGGAAAGACCCTATCTACAATGACAGCTGGATGTGGCATAAGGCTGGACACTTGGGACTGAGAGGATTGGTGAGATTGGGTGAGCAAATGCAGACCCTTTCAAGCAATAATGCATGGCCCCCATTCCATGGGTCCCAACTCTCCAGGTTCAAGGGAATATTACTACAGCTATAACATGTACAGGAAACCTAGAGAATGGACACACTGTGAATACGAAAGGTTTCTAAAACTCAACGAATAGTCCCTCTCCTGGTGCTCCAGTTTGACTTTCCAACTGCCTTACTATCAATCTCCCAACTTGGAGAGACAGGCCCTTTAACCTCCTGGTTTGCACAGGTTCCCAATTTGGCAGAGGATGGAAGGGACGAGGGAGAACCCATGAGAGAGTAGCTGTTAGGCATTTGGACGGGCACATGTCACTCTAATTTCCCGGCAGGAAGAAGAATTAACCAAAGTCTCAGCCACCCACCGGGAACCAGTATAGGACATGATCCAAAATTTTGGACTTGCGTTCAGCTCACAAAAAACGAGTTGAGAAATGGAGCTCAGGGGCACAGCAATTCACAAACTGGCAGAGTGATAAAGGACAACTATCGTCCAAAAATCTGTTGAGGGAAGTCAACGAGGCGGACTTGAAAGTGAGGCAAAATAGCAGGAAACAGATTTCAAGAGGTACGTTGGAATCGCCTGTAAAGCACAGGAAGAGGGGCACAACTTGGACAATGGTGCACTTGGCCAAAAAGGGCGTATGCGTTTTCTCCTGAATATATTCAGGAGAAAACGCATACGCCCTTTTTGGCCAAGCAAGCAAGCGGGCAATGCAAATCTGCACTACAAAGAAGTATCACTTCCCACCGGTCAAAAGGGACATCCACAAAATGTGTAAAAACCAGAAAGGCAAGACAGGCCCTGGAGAACTGGGAGCCTTGTTATGCTGATGGGCGGGATGTAAACTGCCAACTGCCTCACTGGAGGAGTGCATTGTGTTCCCTAAAACAAGTAAACAACAGAGCTACAGAGCCAAGGCCACTTCCAGTCTAGGGAATATACCTTGGGAAAACTGAAAATCAATAAGAAAGAGCCACCTCCAAATTTAGGGCTGCACTGACTACAAGAACCTCAAGTTGGGTACACCTTAAATATCCCAGGAAATATAAAAATGGTTCAAAACATTGTGGTACTTACGTACGATGGAATATCCCTCAGCCATGAAATCAATGTCATAAGACCAGTAGCAGCAAAGTGAGTGGATTCAGGTACGATGATTCTAAGTGAAATAAGTCACACAGAAAAAGAAACTTATCATAAGATATCACTTATGAAGATCCTGTAAACATGGCTACACGTGAACTTAGTTAGGAAAGAGAACAGAGTCTCACATTTAGAAAACACTCTTATGCCTGCATAAAGGGGAAGGAGAGGTGGGGTGATGCATAAAACCAGAGTTTGATATAAGCACAGGGACCGTTTCAAAAACCAACTTTGGAATAGACAAGACCTACACGTTCCTCAGTGAAAGAGACTCAAAACCCCATATTTCCCACAGAGGAATATATCTGACTAGTAAGAATCTTAAAACCTATGTATTGATATGTCTCCATAAGGGAATCAAGTGTGTCTAGAGTGGCATAAACATGGCAGCGAGAATCAGCTCAAACCCACTATAAAAAGGAATTTCAAAAGCAAAACCAAAAAACAGGGAAATTCTTTACAATTCCTTCAGGGTGTCTGAGGAAACCTGGAAAGACCCTATCTACAATGACAGCTGGATGTGGCATAAGGCTGGACACTTGGGACTGAGAGGATTGGTGAGATTGGGTGAGCAAATGCAGACCCTTTCAAGCAATAATGCATGGCCCCCATTCCATGGGTCCCAACTCTCCAGGTTCAAGGGAATATTACTACAGCTATAACATGTACAGGAAACCTAGAGAATGGACACACTGTGAATACGAAAGGTTTCTAAAACTCAACGAATAGTCCCTCTCCTGGTGCTCCAGTTTGACTTTCCAACTGCCTTACTATCAATCTCCCAACTTGGAGAGACAGGCCCTTTAACCTCCTGGTTTGCACAGGTTCCCAATTTGGCAGAGGATGGAAGGGACGAGGGAGAACCCATGAGAGAGTAGCTGTTAGGCATTTGGACGGGCACATGTCACTCTAATTTCCCGGCAGGAAGAAGAATTAACCAAAGTCTCAGCCACCCACCGGGAACCAGTATAGGACATGATCCAAAATTTTGGACTTGCGTTCAGCTCACAAAAAACGAGTTGAGAAATGGAGCTCAGGGGCACAGCAATTCACAAACTGGCAGAGTGATAAAGGACAACTATCGTCCAAAAATCTGTTGAGGGAAGTCAACGAGGCGGACTTGAAAGTGAGGCAAAATAGCAGGAAACAGATTTCAAGAGGTACGTTGGAATCGCCTGTAAAGCACAGGAAGAGGGGCACAACTTGGACAATGGTGCACTTGGCCAAAAAGGGCGTATGCGTTTTCTCCTGAATATATTCAGGAGAAAACGCATACGCCCTTTTTGGCCAAGCAAGCAAGCGGGCAATGCAAATCTGCACTACAAAGAAGTATCACTTCCCACCGGTCAAAAGGGACATCCACAAAATGTGTAAAAACCAGAAAGGCAAGACAGGCCCTGGAGAACTGGGAGCCTTGTTATGCTGATGGGCGGGATGTAAACTGCCAACTGCCTCACTGGAGGAGTGCATTGTGTTCCCTAAAACAAGTAAACAACAGAGCTACAGAGCCAAGGCCACTTCCAGTCTAGGGAATATACCTTGGGAAAACTGAAAATCAATAAGAAAGAGCCACCTCCAAATTTAGGGCTGCACTGACTACAAGAACCTCAACTTGGGTACACCTTAAATATCCCAGGAAATATAAAAATGGTTCAAAACATTGTGGTACTTACGTACGATGGAATATCCCTCAGCCATGAAATCAATGTCATAAGACCAGTAGCAGCAAAGTGAGTGGATTCAGGTACGATGATTCTAAGTGAAATAAGTCACACAGAAAAAGAAACTTATCATAAGATATCACTTATGAAGATCCTGTAAACATGGCTACACGTGAACTTAGTTAGGAAAGAGAACAGAGTCTCACATTTAGAAAACACTCTTATGCCTGCATAAAGGGGAAGGAGAGGTGGGGTGATGCATAAAACCAGAGTTTGATATAAGCACAGGGACCGTTTCAAAAACCAACTTTGGAATAGACAAGACCTACACGTTCCTCAGTGAAAGAGACTCAAAACCCCATATTTCCCACAGAGGAATATATCTGACTAGTAAGAATCTTAAAACCTATGTATTGATATGTCTCCATAAGGGAATCAAGTGTGTCTAGAGTGGCATAAACATGGCAGCGAGAATCAGCTCAAACCCACTATAAAAAGGAATTTCAAAAGCAAAACCAAAAAACAGGGAAATTCTTTACAATTCCTTCAGGGTGTCTGAGGAAACCTGGAAAGACCCTATCTACAATGACAGCTGGATGTGGCATAAGGCTGGACACTTGGGACTGAGAGGATTGGTGAGATTGGGTGAGCAAATGCAGACCCTTTCAAGCAATAATGCATGGCCCCCATTCCATGGGTCCCAACTCTCCAGGTTCAAGGGAATATTACTACAGCTATAACATGTACAGGAAACCTAGAGAATGGACACACTGTGAATACGAAAGGTTTCTAAAACTCAACGAATAGTCCCTCTCCTGGTGCTCCAGTTTGACTTTCCAACTGCCTTACTATCAATCTCCCAACTTGGAGAGACAGGCCCTTTAACCTCCTGGTTTGCACAGGTTCCCAATTTGGCAGAGGATGGAAGGGACGAGGGAGAACCCATGAGAGAGTAGCTGTTAGGCATTTGGACGGGCACATGTCACTCTAATTTCCCGGCAGGAAGAAGAATTAACCAAAGTCTCAGCCACCCACCGGGAACCAGTATAGGACATGATCCAAAATTTTGGACTTGCGTTCAGCTCACAAAAAACGAGTTGAGAAATGGAGCTCAGGGGCACAGCAATTCACAAACTGGCAGAGTGATAAAGGACAACTATCGTCCAAAAATCTGTTGAGGGAAGTCAACGAGGCGGACTTGAAAGTGAGGCAAAATAGCAGGAAACAGATTTCAAGAGGTACGTTGGAATCGCCTGTAAAGCACAGGAAGAGGGGCACAACTTGGACAATGGTGCACTTGGCCAAAAAGGGCGTATGCGTTTTCTCCTGAATATATTCAGGAGAAAACGCATACGCCCTTTTTGGCCAAGCAAGCAAGCGGGCAATGCAAATCTGCACTACAAAGAAGTATCACTTCCCACCGGTCAAAAGGGACATCCACAAAATGTGTAAAAACCAGAAAGGCAAGACAGGCCCTGGAGAACTGGGAGCCTTGTTATGCTGATGGGCGGGATGTAAACTGCCAACTGCCTCACTGGAGGAGTGCATTGTGTTCCCTAAAACAAGTAAACAACAGAGCTACAGAGCCAAGGCCACTTCCAGTCTAGGGAATATACCTTGGGAAAACTGAAAATCAATAAGAAAGAGCCACCTCCAAATTTAGGGCTGCACTGACTACAAGAACCTCAACTTGGGTACACCTTAAATATCCCAGGAAATATAAAAATGGTTCAAAACATTGTGGTACTTACGTACGATGGAATATCCCTCAGCCATGAAATCAATGTCATAAGACCAGTAGCAGCAAAGTGAGTGGATTCAGGTACGATGATTCTAAGTGAAATAAGTCACACAGAAAAAGAAACTTATCATAAGATATCACTTATGAAGATCCTGTAAACATGGCTAAACGTGAACTGAGTTAGGAAAGAGAACAGAGTCTCACATTTAGAAAACACTCTTATGCCTGCATAAAGGGGAAGGAGAGGTGGGGTGATGCATAAAACCAGAGTTTGATATAAGCACAGGGACCGTTTCAAAAACCAACTTTGGAATAGACAAGACCTACACCTTCCTCAGTGAAAGAGACTCAAAACCCCATATTTCCCGCAGAGGAATATATCTGACTAGTAAGAATCTTAAAACCTATGTATTGATATGACTCCATAAGGGAATCAAGTGTGTCTAGAGTGGCATAAACATGGCAGCGAGAATCAGCTCAAACCCACTATAAAAAGGCATTTCAAAAGCAAAACCAAAAAACAGGGAAATTCTTTACAATTCCTTCAGGGTGTCTGAGGAAACCTGGAAAGACCCTATCTACAATGACAGCTGGATGTGGCATAAGGCTGGACACTTGGGACTGAGAGGATTGGTGAGATTGGGTGAGCAAATGCAGACCCTTTCAAGCAATAATGCATGGCCCCCATTCCATGGGTCCCAACTCTCCAGGTTCGAGGGTATATTACTACAGCTATAACATGTACAGGAAACCTAGAGAATGGACACACTGTGAATATGAAAGGTTTCTAAAACTCAACGAATAGTCCCTCTCCTGGTGCTCCAGTTTGACTTTCCAACTGCCTTACTATCAATCTCCCAACTTGGAGAGACAGGCCCTTTAACCTCCTGGTTTGCACAGGTTCCCAATTTGGCAGAGGATGGAAGGGACTAGGGAGAACCCATGAGAGAGTAGCTGTTAGGCATTTGGACGGGCACATGTCACTCTAATTTCCCGGCAGGAAGAAAAATTAACCAAAGCCTCAGCCACCCACCGGGAACCAGTATAGGACATGATCCAAAATTTTGGACTTGCGTTCAGCTCACAAAAAAACGAGTTGAGAAATGGAGCTCAGGGGCACAGCAATTCACAAACTGGCAGAGTGATAAAGGACAACTATCGTCCAAAAATCTGTTGAGGGAAGTCAACGAGGCTGACTTGAAAACGAGGCAAAATAGCAGGAAACAGATTTCAAGAGGTACCTTGGAATCGCCTGTAAAGCACAGGAAGAGGGGCACAACTTGGACAATGGTGCACTTGGCAAAAAGGGCGTATGCGTTTTCTCCTGAATATATTCAGGAGAAAACGCATACGCCCTTTTTGGCCAAGCAAGCAAGCGGGCAATGCAAATCTGCACTACAAAGAAGTATCACTTCCCACCGGTCAAAAGGGACATCCACAAAATGTGTAAAGACCAGAAAGGCAAGACAGGCCCTGGAGAACTGGGAGCCTTGTTATGCTGATGGGCGGGATGTAAATTGCCAACTGCCTCACTGGAGGAGTGCATTGTGTTCCCTAAAACAAGTAAACAACAGAGCTACAGAGCCAAGGCCACTTCCAGTCTAGGGAATATACCTTGGGAAAACTGAAAATCAATAAGAAAGAGCCACCTCCAAATTTAGGGCTGCACTGACTACAAGAACCTCAACTTGGGTACACCTTAAATATCCCAGGAAATATAAAAATGGTTCAAAACATTGTGGTACTTACGTACGATGGAATATCCCTCAGCCATGAAATCAATGTCATAAGACCAGTAGCAGCAAAGTGAGTGGATTCAGGTACGATGATTCTAAGTGAAATAAGTCACACAGAAAAAGAAACTGATCATAAGATATCACTTATGAAGATCCTGTAAACATGGCTACACGTGAACTGAGTTAGGAAAGAGAACAGAGTCTCACATTTAGAAAACACTCTTATGCCTGCATAAAGGGGAAGGAGAGGTGGGGTGATGCATAAAACCAGAGTTTGATATAAGCACAGGGACCGTTTCAAAAACCAACTTTGGAATAGACAAGACCTACACCTTCCTCAGTGAAAGAGACTCAAAACCAGATATTTCCCACAGAGGAATATATCTGACTAGTAAGAATCTTAAAACCTATGTATTGATATGTCTCCATAAGGGAATCAAGTGTGTCTAGAGTGGCATAAACATGGCAGCGAGAATCAGCTCAAACCCACTATAAAAAGGAATTTCAAAAGAAAAACCAAAAAACAGGGAAATTCTTTACAATTCCTTCAGGGTGTCTGAGGAAACCTCGAAAGACCCTATCTACAATGACAGCTGGATGTGGCATAAGGCTGGACACTTGGGACTGAGAGGATTGGTGAGATTGGGTGAGCAAATGCAGACCCTTTCAAGCAATAATGCATGGACCCCATTCCATGGGTCCCAACTCTCCAGGATCAAGGGAATATTACTACAGCTATAACATGTACAGGAAACCTAGAGAATGGGCACACTGTGAATACGAAAGGTTTCTAAAACTCAACGAATAGTCCCTCTCCTGGTGCTCCAGTTTGACTTTCCAACTGCCTTACTATCAATCTTCCAACTTGGAGAGACAGGCCCTTTAACCTCCTGGTTTGCACAGGTTCCCAATTTGGCAGAGGATGGAAGGGACGAGGGAGAACCCATGAGAGAGTAGCTGTTAGGCATTTGGACGGGCACATGTCACTCTAATTTCCCGGCAGGAAGAAGAATTAACCAAAGTCTCAGCCACCCACCGGGAACCAGTATAGGACATGATCCAAAATTTTGGACTTGCGTTCAGCTCACAAAAAACGAGTTGAGAAATGGAGCTCAGGGGCACAGCAATTCACAAACTGGCAGAGTGATAAAGGACAACTATCGTCCAAAAATCTGTTGAGGGAAGTCAACGAGGCGGACTTGAAAGTGAGGCAAAATAGCAGGAAACAGATTTCAAGAGGTACGTTGGAATCGCCTGTAAAGCACAGGAAGAGGGGCACAACTTGGACAATGGTGCACTTGGCCAAAAAGGGCGTATGCGTTTTCTCCTGAATATATTCAGGAGAAAACGCATACGCCCTTTTTGGCCAAGCAAGCAAGCGGGCAATGCAAATCTGCACTACAAAGAAGTATCACTTCCCACCGGTCAAAAGGGACATCCACAAAATGTGTAAAAACCAGAAAGGCAAGACAGGCCCTGGAGAACTGGGAGCCTTGTTATGCTGATGGGCGGGATGTAAACTGCCAACTGCCTCACTGGAGGAGTGCATTGTCTTCCCTAAAACAAGTAAACAACAGAGCTACAGAGCCAAGGCCACTTCCAGTCTAGGGAATATACCTTGGGAAAACTGAAAATCAATAAGAAAGAGCCACCTCCAAATTTAGGGCTGCACTGACTACAAGAACCTCAACTTCGGTACACCTTAAATATCCCAGGAAATATAAAAATGGTTCAAAACATTGTGGTACTTACGTACGATGGAATATCCCTCAGCCATGAAATCAATGTCATAAGACCAGTAGCAGCAAAGTGAGTGGATTCAGGTACGATGATTCTAAGTGAAATAAGTCACACAGAAAAAGAAACTTATCATAAGATATCACTTATGAAGATCCTGTAAACATGGCTACACGTGAACTTAGTTAGGAAAGAGAACAGAGTCTCACATTTAGAAAACACTCTTATGCCTGCATAAAGGGGAAGGAGAGGTGGGGTGATGCAAAAAACCAGAGTTTGATATAAGCACAGGGACCGTTTCAAAAACCAACTTTGGAATAGACAAGACCTACACCTTCCTCAGTGAAAGAGACTCAAAACCCCATATTTCCCGCAGAGGAATATATCTGACTAGTAAGAATCTTAAAACCTATGTATTGATATGACTCCATAAGGGAATCAAGTGTGTCTAGAGTGGCATAAACATGGCAGCGAGAATCAGCTCAAACCCACTATAAAAAGGAATTTCAAAAGCAAAACCAAAAAACAGGGAAATTCTTTACAATTCCTTCAGGGTGTCTGAGGAAACCTGGAAAGACCCTATCTACAATGACAGCTGGATGTGGCATAAGGCTGGACACTTGGGACTGAGAGGATTGGTGAGATTGGGTGAGCAAATGCAGACCCTTTCAAGCAATAATGCATGGCCCCCATTCCATGGGTCCCAACTCTCCAGGTTCGAGGGAATATTACTACAGCTATAACATGTACAGGAAACCTAGAGAATGGACACACTGTGAATACGAAAGGTTTCTAAAACTCAACGAATAGTCCCTCTCCTGGTGCTCCAGTTTGACTTTCCAACTGCCTTACTATCAATCTCCCAACTTGGAGAGACAGGCCCTTTAACCTCCTGGTTTGCACAGGTTCCCAATTTGGCAGAGGATGGAAGGGACGAGGGAGAACCCATGAGAGAGTAGCTGTTAGGCATTTGGACGGGCACATGTCACTCTAATTTCCCGGCAGGAAGAAGAATTAACCAAAGTCTCAGCCACCCACCGGGAACCAGTATAGGACATGATCCACAATTTTGGACTTGCGTTCAGCTCACAAAAAAACGAGTTGAGAAATGGAGCTCAGGGGCACAGCAATTCAAAAACTGGCAGAGTGATAAAGGACAACTATCGTCCAAAAATCTGTTGAGGGAAGTCAACGAGGCTGACTTGAAAACGAGGCAAAATAGCAGGAAACAGATTTCAAGAGGTACCTTGGAATCGCCTGTAAAGCACAGGAAGAGGGGCACAACTTGGACAATGGTGCACTTGGCAAAAAGGGCGTATGCGTTTTCTCCTGAATATATTCAGGAGAAAACGCATACGCCCTTTTTGGCCAAACAAGCAAGCGGGCAATGCAAATCTGCACTACAAAGAAGTATCACTTCCCACCGGTCAAAAGGGACATCCACAAAATGTGTAAAGACCAGAAAGGCAAGACAGGCCCTGGAGAACTGGGAGCCTTGTTATGCTGATGGGCGGGATGTAAATTGCCAACTGCCTCACTGGAGGAGTGCATTGTGTTCCCTAAAACAAGTAAACAACAGAGCTACAGAGCCAAGGCCACTTCCAGTCTAGGGAATATACCTTGGGAATACTGAAAATCAATAAGAAAGAGCCACCTCCAAATTTAGGGCTGCACTGACTACAAGAACCTCAAGTTGGGTACACCTTAAATATCCCAGGAAATATAAAAATGGTTCAAAACATTGTGGTACTTACGTACGATGGAATATCCCTCAGCCATGAAATCAATGTCATAAGACCAGTAGCAGCAAAGTGAGTGGATTCAGGTACGATGATTCTAAGTGAAATAAGTCACAGAGAAAAAGAAACTTATCATAAGATATCACTTATGAAGATCCTGTAAACATGGCTACACGTGAACTGAGTTAGGAAAGAGAACAGAGTCTCACATTTAGAAAACACTCTTATGCCTGCATAAAGGGGAAGGAGAGGTGGGGTGATGCATAAAACCAGAGTTTGATATAAGCACAGGGACCGTTTCAAAAACCAACTTTGGAATAGACAAGACCTACACCTTCCTCAGTGAAAGAGACTCAAAACCCCATATTTCCCACAGAGGAATATATCTGACTAGTAAGAATCTTAAAACCTATGTATTGATATGTCTCCATAAGGGAATCAAGTGTGTCTAGAGTGGCATAAACATGGCAGCGAGAATCAGCTCAAACCCACTATAAAAAGGAATTTCAAAAGCAAAACCAAAAAACAGGGAAATTCTTTACAATTCCTTCAGGGTGTCTGAGGAAACCTGGAAAGACCCTATCTACAATGACAGCTGGATGTGGCATAAGGCTGGACACTTGGGACTGAGAGGATTGGTGAGATTGGGTGAGCAAATGCAGACCCTTTCAAGCAATAATGCATGGCCCCCATTCCATGGTTCCCAACTCTCCAGGTTCAAGGGAATATTACTACAGCTATAACATGTACAGGAAACCTAGAGAATGGACACACTGTGAATACGAAAGGTTTCTAAAACTCAACGAATAGTCCCTCTCCTGGTGCTCCAGTTTGACTTTCCAACTGCCTTACTATCAATCTCCCAACTTGGAGAGACAGGCCCTTTAACCTCCTGGTTTGCACAGGTTCCCAATTTGGCAGAGGATGGAAGGGACGAGGGAGAACCCATGAGAGAGTAGCTGTTAGGCATTTGGACGGGCACATGTCACTCTAATTTCCCGGCAGGAAGAAGAATTAACCAAAGTCTCAGCCACCCACCGGGAACCAGTATAGGACATGATCCAAAATTTTGGACTTGCGTTCAGCTCACAAAAAACGAGTTGAGAAATGGAGCTCAGGGGCACAGCAATTCACAAACTGGCAGAGTGATAAAGGACAACTATCGTCCAAAAATCTGTTGAGGGAAGTCAACGAGGCGGACTTGAAAGTGAGGCAAAATAGCAGGAAACAGATTTCAAGAGGTACGTTGGAATCGCCTGTAAAGCACAGGAAGAGGGGCACAACTTGGACAATGGTGCACTTGGCCAAAAAGGGCGTATGCGTTTTCTCCTGAATATATTCAGGAGAAAACGCATACGCCCTTTTTGGCCAAGCAAGCAAGCGGGCAATGCAAATCTGCACTACAAAGAAGTATCACTTCCCACCGGTCAAAAGGGACATCCACAAAATGTGTAAAAACCAGAAAGGCAAGACAGGCCCTGGAGAACTGGGAGCCTTGTTATGCTGATGGGCGGGATGTAAATTGCCAACTGCCTCACTGGAGGAGTGCATTGTGTTCCCTAAAACAAGTAAACAACAGAGCTACAGAGCCAAGGCCACTTCCAGTCTAGGGAATATACCTTGGGAAAACTGAAAATCAATAAGAAAGAGCCACCTCCAAATTTAGGGCTGCACTGACTACAAGAACCTCAACTTGGGTACACCTTAAATATCCCAGGAAATATAAAAATGGTTCAAAACATTGTGGTACTTACGTACGATGGAATATCCCTCAGCCATGAAATCAATGTCATAAGACCAGTAGCAGCAAAGTGAGTGGATTCAGGTACGATGATTCTAAGTGAAATAAGTCACACAGAAAAAGAAACTTATCATAAGATATCACTTATGAAGATCCTGTAAACATGGCTACACGTGAACTTAGTTAGGAAAGAGAACAGAGTCTCACATTTAGAAAACACTCTTATGCCTGCATAAAGGGGAAGGAGAGGTGGGGTGATGCATAAAACCAGAGTTTGATATAAGCACAGGGACCGTTTCAAAAACCAACTTTGGAATAGACAAGACCTACACCTTCCTCAGTGAAAGAGACTCAAAACCCCATATTTCCCGCAGAGGAATATATCTGACTAGTAAGAATCTTAAAACCTATGTATTGATATGACTCCATAAGGGAATCAAGTGTGTCTAGAGTGGCATAAACATGGCAGCGAGAATCAGCTCAAACCCACTATAAAAAGGAATTTCAAAAGCAAAACCAAAAAACAGGGAAATTCTTTACAATTCCTTCAGGGTGTCTGAGGAAACCTGGAAAGACCCTATCTACAATGACAGCTGGATGTGGCATAAGGCTGGACACTTGGGACTGAGAGGATTGGTGAGATTGGGTGAGCAAATGCAGACCCTTTCAAGCAATAATGCATGGCCCCCATTCCATGGGTCCCAACTCTCCAGGTTCGAGGGAATATTACTACAGCTATAACATGTACAGGAAACCTAGAGAATGGACACACTGTGAATACGAAAGGTTTCTAAAACTCAACGAATAGTCCCTCTCCTGGTGCTCCAGTTTGACTTTCCAACTGCCTTACTATCAATCTCCCAACTTGGAGAGACAGGCCCTTTAACCTCCTGGTTTGCACAGGTTCCCAATTTGGCAGAGGATGGAAGGGACGAGGGAGAACCCATGAGAGAGTAGCTGTTAGGCATTTGGACGGGCACATGTCACTCTAATTTCCCGGCAGGAAGAAGAATTAACCAAAGTCTCAGCCACCCACCGGGAACCAGTATAGGACATGATCCACAATTTTGGACTTGCGTTCAGCTCACAAAAAAACGAGTTGAGAAATGGAGCTCAGGGGCACAGCAATTCACAAACTGGCAGAGTGATAAAGGACAACTATCGTCCAAAAATCTGTTGAGGGAAGTCAACGAGGCTGACTTGAAAACGAGGCAAAATAGCAGGAAACAGATTTCAAGAGGTACCTTGGAATCGCCTGTAAAGCACAGGAAGAGGGGCACAACTTGGACAATGGTGCACTTGGCAAAAAGGGCGTATGCGTTTTCTCCTGAATATATTCAGGAGAAAACGCATACGCCCTTTTTGGCCAAGCAAGCAAGCGGGCAATGCAAATCTGCACTACAAAGAAGTATCACTTCCCACCGGTCAAAAGGGACATCCACAAAATGTGTAAAGACCAGAAAGGCAAGACAGGCCCTGGAGAACTGGGAGCCTTGTTATGCTGATGGGCGGGATGTAAATTGCCAACTGCCTCACTGGAGGAGTGCATTGTGTTCCCTAAAACAAGTAAACAACAGAGCTACAGAGCCAAGGCCACTTCCAGTCTAGGGAATATACCTTGGGAAAACTGAAAATCAATAAGAAAGAGCCACCTCCAAATTTAGGGCTGCACTGACTACAAGAACCTCAACTTGGGTACACCTTAAATATCCCAGGAAATATAAAAATGGTTCAAAACATTGTGGTACTTACGTACGATGGAATATCCCTCAGCCATGAAATCAATGTCATAAGACCAGTAGCAGCAAAGTGAGTGGATTCAGGTACGATGATTCTAAGTGAAATAAGTCACACAGAAAAAGAAACTTATCATAAGATATCACTTATGAAGATCCTGTAAACATGGCTACACGTGAACTGAGTTAGGAAAGAGAACAGAGTCTCACATTTAGAAAACACTCTTATGCCTGCATAAAGGGGAAGGAGAGGTGGGGTGATGCATAAAACCAGAGTTTGATATAAGCACAGGGACCGTTTCAAAAACCAACTTTGGAATAGACAAGACCTACACCTTCCTCAGTGAAAGAGACTCAAAACCCCATATTTCCCGCAGAGGAATATATCTGACTAGTAAGAATCTTAAAACCTATGTATTGATATGACTCCATAAGGGAATCAAGTGTGTCTAGAGTGGCATAAACATGGCAGCGAGAATCAGCTCAAACCCACTATAAAAAGGCATTTCAAAAGCAAAACCAAAAAACAGGGAAATTCTTTACAATTCCTTCAGGGTGTCTGAGGAAACCTGGAAAGACCCTATCTACAATGACAGCTGGATGTGGCATAAGGCTGGACACTTGGGACTGAGAGGATTGGTGAGATTGGGTGAGCAAATGCAGACCCTTTCAAGCAATAATGCATGGCCCCCATTCCATGGGTCCCAACTCTCCAGGTTCAAGGGAATATTACTACAGCTATAACATGTACAGGAAACCTAGAGAATGGACACACTGTGAATACGAAAGGTTTCTAAAACTCAACGAATAGTCCCTCTCCTGGTGCTCCAGTTTGACTTTCCAACTGCCTTACTATCAATCTCCCAACTTGGAGAGACAGGCCCTTTAACCTCCTGGTTTGCACAGGTTCCCAATTTGGCAGAGGATGGAAGGGACGAGGGAGAACCCATGAGAGAGTAGCTGTTAGGCATTTGGACGGGCACATGTCACTCTAATTTCCCGGCAGGAAGAAGAATTAACCAAAGTCTCAGCCACCCACCGGGAACCAGTATAGGACATGATCCAAAATTTTGGACTTGCGTTCAGCTCACAAAAAACGAGTTGAGAAATGGAGCTCAGGGGCACAGCAATTCACAAACTGGCAGAGTGATAAAGGACAACTATCGTCCAAAAATCTGTTGAGGGAAGTCAACGAGGCTGACTTGAAAACGAGGCAAAATAGCAGGAAACAGATTTCAAGAGGTACCTTGGAATCGCCTGTAAAGCACAGGAAGAGGGGCACAACTTGGACAATGGTGCACTTGGCAAAAAGGGCGTATGCATTTTCTCCTGAATATATTCAGGAGAAAACGCATACGCCCTTTTTGGCCAAGCAAGCAAGCGGGCAATGCAAATCTGCACTACAAAGAAGTATCACTTCCCACCGGTCAAAAGGGACATCCACAAAATGTGTAAAGACCAGAAAGGCAAGACAGGCCCTGGAGAACTGGGAGCCTTGTTATGCTGATGGGCGGGATGTAAATTGCCAACTGCCTCACTGGAGGAGTGCATTGTGTTCCCTAAAACAAGTAAACAACAGAGCTACAGAGCCAAGGCCACTTCCAGTCTAGGGAATATACCTTGGGAAAACTGAAAATCAATAAGAAAGAGCCACCTCCAAATTTAGGGCTGCACTGACTACAAGAACCTCAACTTGGGTACACCTTAAATATCCCAGGAAATATAAAAATGGTTCAAAACATTGTGGTACTTACGTACGATGGAATATCCCTCAGCCATGAAATCAATGTCATAAGACCAGTAGCAGCAAAGTGAGTGGATTCAGGTACGATGATTCTAAGTGAAATAAGTCACACAGAAAAAGAAACTTATCATAAGATATCACTTATGAAGATCCTGTAAACATGGCTACACGTGAACTTAGTTAGGAAAGAGAACAGAGTCTCACATTTAGAAAACACTCTTATGCCTGCATAAAGGGGAAGGAGAGGTGGGGTGATGCATAAAACCAGAGTTTGATATAAGCACAGGGACCGTTTCAAAAACCAACTTTGGAATAGATAAGACCTACACCTTCCTCAGTGAAAGAGACTCAAAACCCCATATTTCCCGCAGAGGAATATATCTGACTAGTAAGAATCTTAAAACCTATGTATTGATATGACTCCATAAGGGAATCAAGTGTGTCTAGAGTGGCATAAACATGGCAGCGAGAATCAGCTCAAACCCACTATAAAAAGGAATTTCAAAAGCAAAACCAAAAAACAGGGAAATTCTTTACAATTCCTTCAGGGTGTCTGAGGAAACCTGGAAAGACCCTATCTACAATGACAGCTGGATGTGGCATAAGGCTGGACACTTGGGACTGAGAGGATTGGTGAGATTGGGTGAGCAAATGCAGACCCTTTCAAGCAATAATGCATGGCCCCCATTCCATGGGTCCCAACTCTCCAGGTTCGAGGGAATATTACTACAGCTATAACATGTACAGGAAACCTAGAGAATGGACACACTGTGAATACGAAAGGTTTCTAAAACTCAACGAATAGTCCCTCTCCTGGTGCTCCAGTTTGACTTTCCAACTGCCTTACTATCAATCTCCCAACTTGGAGAGACAGGCCCTTTAACCTCCTGGTTTGCACAGGTTCCCAATTTGGCAGAGGATGGAAGGGACGAGGGAGAACCCATGAGAGAGTAGCTGTTAGGCATTTGGACGGGCACATGTCACTCTAATTTCCCGGCAGGAAGAAGAATTAACCAAAGTCTCAGCCACCCACCGGGAACCAGTATAGGACATGATCCAAAATTTTGGACTTGCGTTCAGCTCACAAAAAAACGAGTTGAGAAATGGAGCTCAGGGGCACAGCAATTCACAAACTGGCAGAGTGATAAAGGACAACTATCGTCCAAAAATCTGTTGAGGGAAGTCAACGAGGCTGACTTGAAAACGAGGCAAAATAGCAGGAAACAGATTTCAAGAGGTACCTTGGAATCGCCTGTAAAGCACAGGAAGAGGGGCACAACTTGGACAATGGTGCACTTGGCAAAAAGGGCGTATGCGTTTTCTCCTGAATATATTCAGGAGAAAACGCATACGCCCTTTTTGGCCAAGCAAGCAAGCGGGCAATGCAAATCTGCACTACAAAGAAGTATCACTTCCCACCGGTCAAAAGGGACATCCACAAAATGTGTAAAGACCAGAAAGGCAAGACAGGCCCTGGAGAACTGGGAGCCTTGTTATGCTGATGGGCGGGATGTAAATTGCCAACTGCCTCACTGGAGGAGTGCATTGTGTTCCCTAAAACAAGTAAACAACAGAGCTACAGAGCCAAGGCCACTTCCAGTCTAGGGAATATACCTTGGGAAAACTGAAAATCAATAAGAAAGAGCCACCTCCAAATTTAGGGCTGCACTGACTACAAGAACCTCAACTTGGGTACACCTTAAATATCCCAGGAAATATAAAAATGGTTCAAAACATTGTGGTACTTACGTACGATGGAATATCCCTCAGCCATGAAATCAATGTCATAAGACCAGTAGCAGCAAAGTGAGTGGATTCAGGTACGATGATTCTAAGTGAAATAAGTCACACAGAAAAAGAAACTTATCATAAGATATCACTTATGAAGATCCTGTAAACATGGCTACACGTGAACTGAGTTAGGAAAGAGAACAGAGTCTCACATTTAGAAAACACTCTTATGCCTGCATAAAGGGGAAGGAGAGGTGGGGTGATGCATAAAACCAGAGTTTGATATAAGCACAGGGACCGTTTCAAAAACCAACTTTGGAATAGACAAGACCTACACCTTCCTCAGTGAAAGAGACTCAAAACCCCATATTTCCCGCAGAGGAATATATCTGACTAGTAAGAATCTTAAAACCTATGTATTGATATGACTCCATAAGGGAATCAAGTGTGTCTAGAGTGGCATAAACATGGCAGCGAGAATCAGCTCAAACCCACTATAAAAAGGCATTTCAAAAGCAAAACCAAAAAACAGGGAAATTCTTTACAATTCCTTCAGGGTGTCTGAGGAAACCTGGAAAGACCCTATCTACAATGACAGCTGGATGTGGCATAAGGCTGGACACTTGGGACTGAGAGGATTGGTGAGATTGGGTGAGCAAATGCAGACCCTTTCAAGCAATAATGCATGGCCCCCATTCCATGGGTCCCAACTCTCCAGGTTCAAGGGAATATTACTACAGCTATAACATGTACAGGAAACCTAGAGAATGGACACACTGTGAATACGAAAGGTTTCTAAAACTCAACGAATAGTCCCTCTCCTGGTGCTCCAGTTTGACTTTCCAACTGCCTTACTATCAATCTCCCAACTTGGAGAGACAGGCCCTTTAACCTCCTGGTTTGCACAGGTTCCCAATTTGGCAGAGGATGGAAGGGACGAGGGAGAACCCATGAGAGAGTAGCTGTTAGGCATTTGGACGGGCACATGTCACTCTAATTTCCCGGCAGGAAGAAGAATTAACCAAAGTCTCAGCCACCCACCGGGAACCAGTATAGGACATGATCCAAAATTTTGGACTTGCGTTCAGCTCACAAAAAACGAGTTGAGAAATGGAGCTCAGGGGCACAGCAATTCACAAACTGGCAGAGTGATAAAGGACAACTATCGTCCAAAAATCTGTTGAGGGAAGTCAACGAGGCTGACTTGAAAACGAGGCAAAATAGCAGGAAACAGATTTCAAGAGGTACCTTGGAATCGCCTGTAAAGCACAGGAAGAGGGGCACAACTTGGACAATGGTGCACTTGGCAAAAAGGGCGTATGCGTTTTCTCCTGAATATATTCAGGAGAAAACGCATACGCCCTTTTTGGCCAAGCAAGCAAGCGGGCAATGCAAATCTGCACTACAAAGAAGTATCACTTCCCACCGGTCAAAAGGGACATCCACAAAATGTGTAAAGACCAGAAAGGCAAGACAGGCCCTGGAGAACTGGGAGCCTTGTTATGCTGATGGGCGGGATGTAAATTGCCAACTGCCTCACTGGAGGAGTGCATTGTGTTCCCTAAAACAAGTAAACAACAGAGCTACAGAGCCAAGGCCACTTCCAGTCTAGGGAATATACCTTGGGAAAACTGAAAATCAATAAGAAAGAGCCACCTCCAAATTTAGGGCTGCACTGACTACAAGAACCTCAACTTGGGTACACCTTAAATATCCCAGGAAATATAAAAATGGTTCAAAACATTGTGGTACTTACGTACGATGGAATATCCCTCAGCCATGAAATCAATGTCATAAGACCAGTAGCAGCAAAGTGAGTGGATTCAGGTACGATGATTCTAAGTGAAATAAGTCACACAGAAAAAGAAACTTATCATAAGATATCACTTATGAAGATCCTGTAAACATGGCTACACGTGAACTGAGTTAGGAAAGAGAACAGAGTCTCACATTTAGAAAACACTCTTATGCCTGCATAAAGGGGAAGGAGAGGTGGGGTGATGCATAAAACCAGAGTTTGATATAAGCACAGGGACCGTTTCAAAAACCAACTTTGGAACTGACAAGACCTACACCTTCCTCAGTGAAAGAGACTCAAAACCCCATATTTCCCACAGAGGAATATATCTGACTAGTAAGAATCTTAAAACCTATGTATTGATATGTCTCCATAAGGGAATCAAGTGTGTCTAGAGTGGCATAAACATGGCAGCGAGTATCAGATCAAACCCACTATAAAAATGAATTTCAAAAGCAAAACCAAAAAACAGGGAAATTCTTTACAATTCCTTCAGGGTGTCTGAGGAAACCTGGAAAGACCCTATCTACAATGACAGCTGGATGTGGCATAAGACTGGACACTTGGGACTGAGAGGATTGGTGAGATTGGGTGAGCAAATGCAGACCCTTTCAAGCAATAATGCATGGCCCCCATTCCATGGGTCCCAACTCTCCAGGTTCAAGGGAATATTACTACAGCTATAACATGTACAGGAAACCTAGAGAATGGGCACACTGTGAATACGAAAGGTTTCTAAAACTCAACGAATAGTCCCTCTCCTGGTGCTCCCGTTTGACTTTCCAACTGCCTTACTATCAATCTCCCAACTTGGAGAGACAGGCCCTTTAACCTCCTGGTTTGCACAGGTTCCCAATTTGGCAGAGGATGGAAGGGACGAGGGAGAACCCATGAGAGAGTAGCTGTTAGGCATTTGGACGGGCACATGTCACTCTAATTTCCCGGCAGGAAGAAGAATTAACCAAAGTCTCAGCCACCCACCGGGAACCAGTATAGGACATGATCCAAAATTTTGGACTTGCGTTCAGCTCACAAAAAACGAGTTGAGAAATGGAGCTCAGGGGCACAGCAATTCACAAACTGGCAGAGTGATAAAGGACAACTATCGTCCAAAAATCTGTTGAGGGAAGTCAACGAGGCGGACTTGAAAGTGAGGCAAAATAGCAGGAAACAGATTTCAAGAGGTACGTTGGAATCGCCTGTAAAGCACAGGAAGAGGGGCACAACTTGGACAATGGTGCACTTGGCCAAAAAGGGCGTATGCGTTTTCTCCTGAATATATTCAGGAGAAAACGCATACGCCCTTTTTGGCCAAGCAAGCAAGCGGGCAATGCAAATCTGCACTACAAAGAAGTATCACTTCCCACCGGTCAAAAGGGACATCCACAAAATGTGTAAAGACCAGAAAGGCAAGACAGGCCCTGGAGAACTGGGAGCCTTGTTATGCTGATGGGCGGGATGTAAATTGCCAACTGCCTCACTGGAGGAGTGCATTGTCTTCCCTAAAACAAGTAAACAACAGAGCTACAGAGCCAAGGCCACTTCCAGTCTAGGGAATATACCTTGGGAAAACTGAAAATCAATAAGAAAGAGCCACCTCCAAATTTAGGGCTGCACTGACTACAAGAACCTCAACTTGGGTACACCTTAAATATCCCAGGAAATATAAAAATGGTTCAAAACATTGTGGTACTTACGTACGATGGAATATCCCTCAGCCATGAAATCAATGTCATAAGACCAGTAGCAGCAAAGTGAGTGGATTCAGGTACGATGATTCTAAGTGAAATAAGTCACACAGAAAAAGAAACTTATCATAAGATATCACTTATGAAGATCCTGTAAACATGGCTACACGTGAACTGAGTTAGGAAAGAGAACAGAGTCTCACATTTAGAAAACACTCTTATGCCTGCATAAAGGGGAAGGAGAGGTGGGGTGATGCATAAAACCAGAGTTTGATATAAGCACAGGGACCGTTTCAAAAACCAACTTTGGAACTGACAAGACCTACACCTTCCTCAGTGAAAGAGACTCAAAACCCCATATTTCCCACAGAGGAATATATCTGACTAGTAAGAATCTTAAAACCTATGTATTGATATGTCTCCATAAGGGAATCAAGTGTGTCTAGAGTGGCATAAACATGGCAGCGAGTATCAGATCAAACCCACTATAAAAATGAATTTCAAAAGCAAAACCAAAAAACAGGGAAATTCTTTACAATTCCTTCAGGGTGTCTGAGGAAACCTGGAAAGACCCTATCTACAATGACAGCTGGATGTGGCATAAGGCTGGACACTTGGGACTGAGAGGATTGGTGAGATTGGGTGAGTGAATGCAGACCCTTTCAAGCAATAATGCATGGCCCCCATTCCATGGGTCCCAACTCTCCAGGTTCAAGGGAATATTACTACAGCTATAACATGTACAGGAAACCTAGAGAATGGACACACTGTGAATATGAAAGGTTTCTAAAACTCAACGAATAGTCCCTCTCCTGGTGATCCAGTTTGGCTTTCCAACTGCCTTACTATCAATCTCCCAACTTGGAGAGACAGGCCCTTTAACCTCCTGGTTTGCACAGGTTCCCAATTTGGCAGAGGATGGAAGGGACGAGGGAGAACCCATGAGAGAGTAGCTGTTAGGCATTTGGACGGGCATATGTCACTCTAATTTCCCGGCAGGAAGAAGAATTAACCAAAGTCTCAGCCACCCACCGGGAACCAGTATAGGACATGATCCAAAATTTTGGACTTGCGTTCAGCTCACAAAAAACGAGTTGAGAAATGGAGCTCAGGGGCACAGCAATTCACAAACTGGCAGAGTGATAAAGGACAACTATCGTCCAAAAATCTGTTGAGGGAAGTCAACGAGGCGGACTTGAAAGTGAGGCAAAATAGCAGGAAACAGATTTCAAGAGGTACGTTGGAATCGCCTGTAAAGCACAGGAAGAGGGGCACAACTTGGAGAATGGTGCACTTGGCCAAAAAAGGGCGTATGCGTTTTCTCCTGAATATATTCAGGAGAAAACGCATACGCCCTGTTTGGCCAAGCAAGCAAGCGGGCAATGCAAATCTGAACTACAAAGAAGTATCACTTCCCACCGGTCAAAAGGGACATCCACAAAATGTGTAAAAACCAGAAAGGCAAGACAGGCCCTGGAGAACTGGGAGCCTTGTTATGCTGATGGGCGGGATGTAAATTGCCAACTGCCTCACTGGAGGAGTGCATTGTGTTCCCTAAAACAAGTAAACAACAGAGCTACAGAGCCAAGGCCACTTCCAGTCTAGGGAATATACCTTGAGAAAACTGAAAATCAATAAGAAAGAGCCACCTCCAAATTTAGGGCTGCACTGACTACAAGAACCTCAACTTGGGTACACCTTAAATATCCCAGGAAATATAAAAATGGTTCAAAACATTGTGGTACTTACGTACGATGGAATATCCCTCAGCCATGAAATCAATGTCATAAGATCAGTAGCAGTAAAATGAGTGGATTCAGATACGATGATTCTAAGTGAAATAAGTCACACAGGAAAAGAAACTTATCATAAGATATCACTTATGAAGATCCTGTAAACATGGCTACACGTGAACTGAGTTAGGAAAGAGAACAGAGTCTCACATTTAGAAAACACTCTTATGCCTGCATAAAGGGGATGGAGAGGTGGGGTGATGAATAAAACCAGAGTTTGATATAAGCACAGGGACCGTTCCAAAAACCAACTTTGGAATAGACAAGACCTACACCTTCCTCAGTGAAAGAGACTCAAAACCCCATATTTCCCGCAGAGGAATATATCTGACTAGTAAGAATCTTAAAACCTATGTATTGATATGTCTCCATAAGGGAATCAAGTGTGTCTAGAGTGGCATAAACATGGCAGCGAGAATCAGCTCAAACCCACTATAAAAAGGAATTTCAAAAGCAAAACCAAAAAACAGGGAAATTCTTTACAATTCCTTCAGGGTGTCTGAGGAAACCTGGAAAGACCCTATATACAATGACAGCTGGATGTGGCATAATGCTGGACACTTGGGACTGAGAGGATTGGTGAGATTGGGTGAGCAAATGCAGACCCTTTCAAGCAATAATGCATGGCCCCCATTCCATGGGTCCCAACTCTCCAGGTTCAAGGGAATATTACTACAGCTATAACATGTACAGGAAACCTAGAGAATGGGCACACTGTGAATACGAAAGGTTTCTAAAACTCAACGAATAGTCCCTCTCCTGGTGCTCCAGTTTGACTTTCCAACTGCCTTACTATCAATCTCCCAACTTGGACACACAGGCCCTTTAACCTCCTGGTTTGCACAGGTTCCCAATTTGGCAGAGGATGGAAGGGACGAGGGAGAACCCATGAGAGAGTAGCTGTTAGGCATTTGGACGGGCACATGTCACTCTAATTTCCCGGCAGGAAGAAGAATTAACCAAAGTCTCAGCCACCCACCGGGAACCAGTATAGGACATGATCCAAAATTTTGGACTTGCGTTCAGCTCACAAAAAACGAGTTGAGAAATGGAGCTCAGGGGCACAGCAATTCACAAACAGGCAGAGTGATAAAGGACAACTATCGTCCAAAAATCTGTTGAGGGAAGTCACCGAGGCGGACTTGAAAGTGAGGCAAAATAGCAGGAAACAGATTTCAAGAGGTACGTTGGAATCGCCTGTAAAGCACAGGAAGAGGGGCACAACTTGGACAATGGTGCACTTGGCCAAAAAGGGCGTATGCGTTTTCTCCTGAATATATTCAGGAGAAAACGCATACGCCCTTTTTGGCCAAGCAAGCAAGCTGGCAATGCAAATCTGCACTACAAAGAAGTATCACTTCCCACCGGTCAAAAGGGACATCCACAAAATGTGTAAAAACCAGAAAGGCAAGACAGGCCCTGGAGAACTGGGAGCCTTGTTATGCTGATGGGCGGGATGTAAACTGCCAACTGCCTCACTGGAGGAGTGCATTGTGTTCCCTAAAACAAGTAAACAACAGAGCTACAGAGCCAAGGCCACTTCCAGTCTAGGGAATATACCTTGGGAAAACTGAAAATCAATAAGAAAGAGCCACCTCCAAATTTAGGGCTGCACTGACTACAAGAACCTCAACTTGGGTACACCTTAAATATCCCAGGAAATATAAAAATGGTTCAAAACATTGTGGTACTTACGTACGATGGAATATCACTCAGCCATGAAATCAATGTCATAAGACCAGAAGCAGCAAAGTGAGTGGATTCAGGTACGATGATTCTAAGTGAAATAATCCACACAGAAAAAGGAACTTATCATAAGATATCACTTATGAAGATCCTGTAAACATGGCTACACGTGAACTGAGTTAGGAAAGAGAACAGAGTCTCACATTTAGAAAACACTCTTATGCCTGCATAAAGGGGATGGAGAGGTGGGGTGATGCATAAAACCAGAGTTTGATATAAGCACAGGGACCGTTCCAAAAACCAACTTTGGAATAGACAAGACCTACACCTTCCTCAGTGAAAGAGACTCAAAACCCCATATTTCCCGCAGAGGAATATATCTGACTAGTAAGAATGTTAAAACCTATGTATTGATATGACTCCATGAGGGAATCAAGTGTGTCTAGAGTGGCATAAACATGGCAGCGAGAATCAGCTCAAACCCACTATAAAAAGGAATTTCAAAAGCAAAACCAAAAAACAGGGAAATTCTTTACAATTCCTTCAGGGTGTCTGAGGAAACCTGGAAAGACCCTATCTACAATGACAGCTGGATGTGGCATAAGGCTGGACACTTGGGACTGAGAGGATTGGTGAGATTGGGTGAGCAAATGCAGACCCTTTCAAGCAATAATGCATGGCCCCCATTCCATGGGTCCCAAATCTCCAGGTTCAAGGGAATATTACTACAGCTATAACATGTACAGGAAACCTAGAGAATGGACACACTGTGAATACGAAAGGTTTCTAAAACTCAACGAATAGTCCCTCTCCTGGTGCTCCAGTTTGACTTTCCAAATGCCTTACTATCAATCTCCCAACTTGGAGAGACAGGCCCTTTAACCTCCTGGTTTGCACAGGTTCCCAATTTGGCAGAGGATGGAAGGGACGAGGGAGAACCCATGAGAGAGTAGCTGTTAGGCATTTGGACGGGCACATGTCACTCTAATTTCCCGGCAGGAAGAAGAATTAACGAAAGTCTCAGCCACCCACCGGGAACCAGTATAGGACATGATCCAAAATTTTGGACTTGTGTTCAGCTCACAAAAAACGAGTTGAGAAATTGAGCTCAGGGGCACAGCAATTCACAAACTGGCAGAGTGATAAAGGACAACTATCGTCCAAAAATCTGTTGAGGGAAGTCAACGAGGCGGACTTGAAAGCGACGCAAAATAGCAGGAAACAGATTTCAAGAGGTACCTTGGAATCGCCTGTAAAGCACAGGAAGACGGGCACAACTTGGACAATGGTGCACTTGGCCAAAAAGAGCGTATGCGTTTTCTCCTGAATATATTCAGGAGAAAACGCATACGCCCTTTTTGGCCAAGCAAGCAATCGGGCAATGCAAATCTGCACTACAAAGATGTATCACTTCCCACCGGTCAAAAGGGACATCCACAAAATGTGTAAAAACCAGAAAGGCAAGACAGGCCCTGGAGAACAGGGAGCCTTGTTATGCTGATGGGCGGGATGTAAATTGCCAACTGCCTCACTGGAGGAGTGCATTGTGTTCCCTAAAACAAGTAAACAACAGAGCTACAGAGCCAAGGCCACTTCCAGTCTAGGGAATATACCTTGGGAAAACTGAAAATCAATAAGAAAGAGCCACCTCCAAATTTAGGGCTGCACTGGCTACAAGAACCTCAACTTGGGTACACCTTAAATATCCCAGGAAATATAAAAATGGTTCAAAACATTGTGGTACTTACGTACGATGGAATATCCCTCAGCCATGAAATCAATGTCATAAGACCAGTAGCAGCAAAGTGAGTGGATTCAGGTACGATGATTCTAAGTGAAATAAGTCACACAGAAAAAGAAACTTATCATAAGATATCACTTATGAAGATCCTGTAAACATGGCTACACGTGAACTGAGTTAGGAAAGAGAACAGAGTCTCACATTTAGAAAACACTCTTATGCCTCCATAAAGGGTAAGGAGAGGTGGGGTGATGCATAAAACCAGAGTTTGATATAAGCACAGGGACCGTTTCAAAAACCAACTTTGGAATTGACAAGACCGACACCTTCCTTAGTGAAAGAGACTCAAAACCCCATATTTCCCACAGAGGAATATATCTGACTAGTAAGAATCTTAAAACCTATGTATTGATATGTCTCCATAAGGGAATCAAGTGTGTCTAGAGTGGCATAAACATGGCAGCGAGAATCAGCTCAAACCCACTATAAAAAGGAATTTCAAAAGCAAAACCAAAAAACAGGGAAATTCTTTACAATTCCTTCAGGGTGTCTGAGGAAACCTGGAAAGACCCTATCTACAATGACAGCTGGATGTGGCATAAGGCTGGACACTTGGGACTGAGAGGATTGGTGAGATTGGGTGAGCAAATGCAGACCCTTTCAAGCAATAATGCATGGCCCCCATTCCATGGGTCCCAACTCTCCAGGTTCAAGGGAATATTACTACAGCTATAACATGTACAGGAAACCTAGAGAATGGACACACTGTGAATACGAAAGGTTTCTAAAACTCAACGAATAGTCCCTCTCCTGGTGCTCCAGTTTGACTTTCCAACTGCCTTACTATCAATCTCCCAACTTGGAGAGACAGGCCCTTTAACCTCATGGTTTGCACAGGTTCCCAATTTGCCAGAGGATGGAAGGGACGAGGGAGAACCCATGAGAGAGTAGCTGTTAGGCATTTGGACGGGCATATGTCACTCTAATTTCCCGGCAGGAAGAAGAATTAACCAAAGTCTCAGCCATCCACCGGGAACCAGTATAGGACATGATCCAAAATTTTGGACTTGCGTGCAGCTCACAAAAAACGAGTTGAGAAATGGAGCTCAGGGGCACAGCAATTCACAAACTGGCAGAGTGATAAAGGACAACTATCGTCCAAAAATCTGTTGAGGGAAGTCAACGAGGCGGACTTGAAAGCGAGGCAAAATAGCAGGAAACAGATTTCAAGAGGTACCTTGGAATCGCCTGTAAAGCACAGGAAGAGGGGCACAACTTGGACAATGGTGCACTTGGCCAAAAAGGGCGTATGCGTTTTCTCCTGAATATATTCAGGAGAAAACGCATACGCCCTTTTTGGCTAAGCAAGCAAGCGGGCAATGCAAATCTGCACTACAAAGAAGTATCACTTCCCACCGGTCAAAAGGGATATCCACAAAATGTGTAAAAACCAGAAAGGCAAGACAGGCCCTGGAGAACTGGGAGCCTTGTTATGCTGATGGGCGGGATATAAATTGCCAACTGCCTCACTGGAGGAGTACACTGTGTTCCCTAAAACAAGTAAACAACAGAGCTACAGAGCCAAGGCCACTTCCAGTCTAGGGAATATACCTGGGGAAAATTGAAAATCAATAAGAAAGAGCCACCTCCAAATTTAGGGCTGCACTGGCTACAAGAACCTCAACTTGGGTACACCTTAAATATCCCAGGAAATATAAAAATGGTTCAAAACATTGTGGTACTTACGTACGATGGAATATCCCTCAGCCATGAAATCAATGTCATAAGACCAGTAGCAGCAAAGTGAGTGGATTCAGGTACGATGATTCTAAGTGAAATAAGTCACACAGAAAAAGAAATTTATCATAAGATATCACTTATGAAGATCCTGTAAACATGGCTACACGTGAACTGAGTTAGGAAAGAGAACAGAGTCTCACATTTAGAAAACACTCTTAGGCCTGCAAAAAGGGGAAGGAGAGGTGGGGTGATGCATAAAACGAGAGTTTGATATAAGCACAGGGACCGTTTCAAAAACCAACTTTGGAATTGACAAAACCGACACCTTCCTCAGTGAAAGAGACTCAAAACCCCATATTTCCCACAGAGGAATATATCTGACTAGTAAGAATCTTAAAACCTATGTATTGATATGTCTCCATAAGGGAATCAAGTGTGTCTAGAGTGGCATAAACATGGCAGCGAGAATCAGCTCAAACCCACTATAAAAAGGAATTTCAAAAGCAAAACCAAAAAACAGGGAAATTCTTTACAATTCCTTCAGGGTGTCTGAGGAAACCTGGAAAGACCCTATCTACAATGACAGCTGGATGTGGCATAAGGCTGGACACTTGGGACTGAGAGGATTGGTGAGATTGGGTGAGCAAATGCAGACCCTTTCAAGCAATAATGCATGGCCCCCATTCCATGGGTCCCAACTCTCCATGTTCAAGGGAATATTACTACAGCTATAACATGTACAGGAAACCTAGAGAATGGACACACTGTGAATAAGAAAGGTTTCTAAAACTCAACGAATAGTCCCTCTCCTGGTGCTCCAGTTTGACTTTCCAACTGCCTTACTATCAATCTCCCAACTTGGAGAGACAGGCCCTTTAACCTCCTGGTTTGCACAGGTTCCCAATTTGGCAGAGGATGGAAGGGACGAGGGAGAACCCATGAGAGAGTAGCTGTTAGGCATTTGGACGGGCACATGTCACTCTAATTTCCCGGCAGGAAGAAGAATTAACCAAAGTCTCAGCCACCCACCGGGAACCAGTATAGGACATGATCCAAAATTTTGGACTTGCGTTCAGCTCACAAAAAACGAGTTGAGAAATGGAGATCAGGGGCACAGCAATTCACAAACTGGCAGAGTGATAAAGGACAACTATCGTCCAAAAATCTGTTGAGGGAAGTCAACGAGGCGGACTTGAAAGTGAGGCAAAATAGCAGGAAACAGATTTCAAGAGGTACCTTGGAATCGCCTGTAAAGCACAGGAAGAGGGGCACAACTTGGACAATGGTGCACTTGGCCAAAAAGGGCGTATGCGTTTTCTCCTGAATATATTCAGGAGAAAACGCATACGCCCTTTTTGGCCAAGCAAGCAAGCGGGCAATGCAAATCTGCACTACAAAGAAGTATCACTTCCCACCGGTCAAAAGGGACATCCACAAAATGTGTAAAAACCAGAAAGGCAAGACAGGCCCTGGAGAACAGGGAACCTTGTTATGCTGATGGGCGGGATGTAAATTGCCAACTGCCTCACTGGAGGAGTGCATTGTGTTCCCTAAAACAAGTAAACAACAGAGCTACAGAGCCAAGGCCACTTCCAGTCTAGGGAATATACCTTGGGAAAACTGAAAATCAATAAGAAAGAGCCACCTCCAAATTTAGGGCTGCACTGGCTACAAGAACCTCAACTTGGGTACACCTTAAATATCCCAGGAAATATAAAAATGGTTCAAAACATTGTGGTACTTACGTACAATGGAATATCCCTCAGCGATGAAATCAATGTCATAAGACCAGTAGCAGCAAAGTGAGTGGATTCAGGTACGATGATTCTAAGTGAAATAAGTCACACAGAAAAAGAAACTTATCATAAGATATCACTTATGAAGATCCTGTAAACATGGCTACATGTGAACTGAGTTAGGAAAGAGAACAGAGTCTCACATTTAGAAAACACTCTTATGCCTGCATAAAGGGGAAGGAGAGGTGGGGTGATGCATAAAACCAGAGTTTGTTATAAGCAGAGGGACCGTTTCAAAAACCAACTTTGGAATTGACAAGACCGACACCTTCCTCAGTGAAAGAGACTCAAAACCCCATATTTCCCACAGAGGAATATATCTGACTAGTAAGAATCTTAAAACCTATGTATTGATATGTCTCCATAAGGGAATCAAGTGTGTCTAGAGTGGCATAAACATGGTAGCGAGAATCAGCTCAAACCCACTATAAAAAGGAATTTCAAAAGCAAAACCAAAAAACAGGGAAATTCTTTACAATTCCTTCAGGGTGTCTGAGGAAACCTGGAAAGACCCTATCTACAATGACAGCTGGATGTGGCATAAGGCTGGACACTTGGGACTGAGAGGATTGGTGAGATTGGGTGAGCAAATGCAGACCCTTTCAAGCAATAATGCATGGCCCCCATTCCATGGGTCCCAACTCTCCAGGTTCAAGGGAATATTACTACAGCTATAACATGTACAGGAAACCTAGAGAATGGACACACTGTGAATACGAAAGGTTTCTAAAACTCAACGAATAGTCCCTCTCCTGGTGCTCCAGTTTGACTTTCCAACTGCCTTACTATCAATCTCCCAACTTGGAGAGACAGGCCCTTTAACCTCCTGGTTTGCACAGGTTCCCAATTTGGCAGAGGATGGAAGGGACGAGGGAGAACCCATGAGAGAGTAGCTGTTAGGCATTTGGACGGGCACATGTCACTCTAATTTCCCGGCAGGAAGAAGAATTAACCAAAGTCTCAGCCACCCACCGGGAACCAGTATAGGACACGATCCAAAATTTTGGACTTGCGTTCAGCTCACAAAAAACGAGTTGGGAAATGGAGCTCAGGGGCACAGCAATTCACAAACTGGCAGAGTGATAAAGGACAACTATCGTCCAAAAATCTGTTGAGGGAAGTCAACGAGGCGGACTTGAAAGCGAGGCAAAATAGCAGGAAACAGATTTCAAGAGGTACCTTGGAATCGCCTGTAAAGCACAGGAAGAGGGGCACAACTTGGACAATGGTGCACTTGGCCAAAAAGGGCGTATGCGTTTTCTCCTGAATATATTCAGGAGAAAACGCATACGCCCTTTTTGGCCAAGCAAGCAAGCGGGCAATGCAAATCTGCACTACAAAGAAGTATCATTTCCCATCGGTCAAAAGGGACATCCACAAAATGTGTAAAAACCAGAAAGGCAAGACAGGCCCTGGAGAACTGGGAGCCTTGTTATGCTGATGGGTGGGATGTAAATTGCCAACTGCCTCACTGGAGGAGTGCATTGTGTTCCCTAAAACAAGTAAACAACAGAGCTACAGAGCCAAGGCCACTTCCAGTCTAGGGAATATACCTTGGGAAAACTGAAAATCAATAAGAAAGAGCCACCTCCAAATTTAGGGCTGCACTGACTACAAGAACCTCAACTTGGGTACACCTTAAATATCCCAGGAAGTATAAAAATGGTTCAAAACATTGTGGTACTTACGTACGATGGAATATCCCTCAGCCATGAAATCAATGTCATAAGACCAGTAGCAACAAATTGAGTGGATTCAGGTACGATGATTCTAAGTGAAATAAGTCACACAGAAAAAGAAACTTATCATAAGATATCACTTATGAAGATCCTGTAAACATGGCTACACGTGAACTGAGTTAGGAAAGAGAACAGAGTCTCACATTTAGAAAACACTCTTATGCCTGCATAAAGGGGAAGGAGAGGTGGGGTGATGCAGAAAACCAGAGTTTGATATAAGCACAGGGACCGTTTCAAAAACCAACTTTGGAATTGACAAGACCGACACCTTCCTCAGTGAAAGAGACTCAAAACCCCATATTTCCCACAGAGGAATATATCTGACTAGTAAGAATCTTTAAACTTATGTATTGATATGTTTCCATAAGGGAATCATGTGTGTCTAGAGTGGCATAAACATGGCAGCGAGTATCAGCTCATACCCACTATAAAAAGGAATTTCAAAAGCAAAACCAAAAAACAGGGAAATTCTTTACAATTCCTTCAGGGTGTCTGAGGAAACCTGGAAAGACCCTATCTACAATGACAGCTGGATGTGGCATAAGGCTGGACACTTGGGACTGAGAGGATTGGTGAGATTGGGTGAGCGAATGCAGACCCTTTCAAGCAATAATGCATGGCCCCCATTCCATGGGTCCCAACTCTCCATGTTCAAGGGAATATTACTACAGCTATAACATGTACAGGAAACCTAGAGAATGTACACACTGTGAATACGAAAGGTTTCTAAAACTCAACGAATAGTCCCTCTCCTGGTGCTCCAGTTTGACTTTCCAACTGCCTTACTATCAATCTCCCAACTTGGAGAGACAGGCCCTTTAACCTCCTGGTTTGCACAGGTTCCCAATTTGGCAGAGGATGGAAGGGACGAGGGAGAACCCATGAGAGAGTAGCTGTTAGGCATTTGGACGGGCACATGTCACTCTAATTTCCCGGCAGGAAGAAGAATTAACCAAAGTCTCAGCCACCCACCGGGAACCAGTATAGGACATGATCCAAAATTTTGGACTTGCGTTCAGCTCACAAAAAACGAGTTGAGAAATGGAGCTCAGGGGCACAGCAATTCACAAACTGGCAGAGTGATAAAGGACAACTATCGTCCAAATATCTGTTGAGGGAAGTCAACGAGGCGGACTTGAAAGCGAGGCAAAATAGCAGGAAACAGATTTCAAGAGGTACCTTGGAATCGCCTGTAAAGCACAGGAAGAGGGGCACAACTTGGACAATGGTGCACTTGGCCAAAAAGGGCGTATGCGTTTTCTCCTGAATATATTCAGGAGAAAACGCATACGCCCTTTTTGGCCAAGCAAGCAAGCGGGCAATGCAAATCTGCACTACAAAGAAGTATCATTTCCCATCGGTCAAAAGGGACATCCACAAAATGTGTAAAAACCAGAAAGGCAAGACAGGCCCTGGAGAACTGGGAGCCTTGTTATGCTGATGGGTGGGATGTAAATTGCCAACTGCCTCACTGGAGGAGTGCATTGTGTTCCCTAAAACAAGTAAACAACAGAGCTACAGAGCCAAGGCCACTTCCAGTCTAGGGAATATACCTTGGGAAAACTGAAAATCAATAAGAAAGAGCCACCTCCAAATTTAGGGCTGCACTGACTACAAGAACCTCAACTTGGGTACACCTTAAATATCCCAGGAAATATAAAAATGGTTCAAAACATTGTGGTACTTACGTACGATGGAATATCCCTCAGCCATGAAATCAATGTCATAAGACCAGTAGCAACAAAGTGAGTGGATTCAGGTACGATGATTCTAAGTGAAATAAGTCACACAGAAAAAGAAACTTATCATAAGATATCACTTATGAAGATCCTGTAAACATGGCTACACGTGAACTGAGTTAGGAAAGAGAACAGAGTCTCACATTTAGAAAACACTCTTAGGCCTGCATAAAGGGGAAGGAGAGGTGGGGTGATGCAGAAAACCAGAGTTTGATATAAGCACAGGGACCGTTTCAAAAACCAACTTTGGAATTGACAAGACCGACACCTTCCTCAGTGAAAGAGACTCAAAACCCCATATTTCCCACAGAGGAATATATCTGACTAGTAAGAATCTTTAAACTTATGTATTGATATGTTTCCATAAGGGAATCAAGTGTGTCTAGAGTGGCATAAACATGGCAGCGAGTATCAGCTCAAACCCACTATAAAAAGGAATTTCAAAAGCAAAACCAAAAAACAGGGAAATTCTTTACAATTCCTTCAGGGTGTCTGAGGAAACCTGGAAAGACCCTATCTACAATGACAGCTGGATGTGGCATAAGGCTGGACACTTGGGACTGAGAGGATTGGTGAGATTGGGTGAGCGAATGCAGACCCTTTCAAGCAATAATGCATGGCCCCCATTCCATGGGTCCCAACTCTCCATGTTCAAGGGAATATTACTACAGCTATAACATGTACAGGAAACCTAGAGAATGTACACACTGTGAATACGAAAGGTTTCTAAAACTCAACGAATAGTCCCTCTCCTGGTGCTCCAGTTTGACTTTCCAACTGCCTTACTATCAATCTCCCAACTTGGAGAGACAGGCCCTTTAACCTCCTGGTTTGCACAGGTTCCCAATTTGGCAGAGGATGGAAGGGACGAGGGAGAACCCATGAGAGAGTAGCTGTTAGGCATTTGGACGGGCACATGTCACTCTAATTTCCCGGCAGGAAGAAGAATTAACCAAAGTCTCAGCCACCCACCGGGAACCAGTATAGGACATGATCCAAAATTTTGGACTTGCGTTCAGCTCACAAAAAACGAGTTGAGAAATGGAGCTCAGGGGCACAGCAATTCACAAACTGGCAGAGTGATAAAGGACAACTATCGTCCAAAAATCTGTTGAGGGAAGTCAACGAGGCGGACTTGAAAGTGAGGCAAAATAGCAGGAAACAGATTTCAAGAGGTACGTTGGAATCGCCTGTAAAGCACAGGAAGAGGGGCACAACTTGGACAATGGTGCACTTGGCCAAAAAGGGCGTATGCGTTTTCTCCTGAATATATTCAGGAGAAAACGCATACGCCCTTTTTGGCCAAGCAAGCAAGCGGGCAATGCAAATCTGCACTACAAAGAAGTATCACTTCCCACCGGTCAAAAGGGACATCCACAAAAAGTGTAAAAACCAGAAAGGCAAGACAGGCCCTGGAGAACTGGGATCCTTGTTATGCTGATGGGCGGGATGTAAACTGCCAACTGCCTCACTGGAGGAGTGCATTGTGTTCCCTAAAACAAGTAAACAACAGAGCTACAGAGCCAAGGCCACTTCCAGTCTAGGGAATATACCTTGGGAAAACTGAAAATCAATAAGAAAGAGCCACCTCCAAATTTAGGGCTGCACTGACTACAAGAACCTCAACTTGGGTACACCTTAAATATCCCAGGAAATATAAAAATGGTTCAAAACATTGTGGTAGTTACGTACGATGGAATATCCCTCAGCCATGAAATCAATGTCATACGACCAGTAGCAGCAAAGTGAGTGGATTCAGGTACGATGATTCTAAGTGAAATAAGTCACACAGAAAAAGAAACTTATCATAAGATATCACTTATGAAGATCCTGTAAACATGGCTACACGTGAACTGAGTTAGGAAAGAGAACAGAGTCTCACATTTAGAAAAAACTCTTATGCCTGCATAAAGGGGAAGGAGAGGTGGGGTGATGCATAAAACCAGAGTTTGATATAAGCACAGGGACCGTTTCAAAAACCAACTTTGGAATTGACAAGACCGACACCATCCTTAGTGAAAGAGACTCAAAACCCCATATTTCCCACAGAGGAATATATCTGACTAGTAAGAATCTTAAAACCTATGTATTGATATGTCTCCATAAGGGAATCAAGTGTGTCTAGAGTGGCATAAACATGGCAGCGAGAATCAGCTCAAACCCACTATAAAAAGGAATTTCAAAAGCAAAACGAAAAAACAGGGAAATTCTTTACAATTCCTTCAGGGTGTCTGAGGAAACCTGGAAAGACCCTATCTACAATGACAGCTGGATGTGGCATAAGGCTGGACACTTGGGACTGAGAGGATTGGTGAGATTGGGTGAGCAAATGCAGACCCTTTCAAGCAATAATGCATGGCCCACATTCCATGGGTCCCAACTCTCCAGGTTCAAGGGAATATTACTAGAGTTATAACATGTACAGGAAACCTAGAGAATGGACACACTGTGAATACGAAAGGTTTCTAAAACTCAACGAATAGTCCCTCTCCTGGTGCTCCAGTTTGACTTTCCAACTGCCTTACTATCAATCTCCCAACTTGGAGAGACAGGCCCTTTAACCTCCTGGTTTGCACAGGTTCCCAAATTGGCAGAGGATGGAAGGGACGAGGGAGAACGCATGAGAGAGTAGCTGTTAGGCATTTGGACGGGCACATGTCACTCTAATTTCCCGGCAGGAAGAAGAATTAACCAAAGTCTCAGCCACCCACCGGGAACCAGTATAGGACACGATCCAAAATTTTGGACTTGCGTTCAGCTCACAAAAAACGAGTTGAGAAATGGAGCTCAGGGGCACAGCAATTCACAAACTGGCAGAGTGATAAAGGACAACTTTCGTCCAAAAATCTGTTGAGGGAAGTCAACGAGGCGGACTTGAAAGCGAGGCAAAATAGCAGGAAACAGATTTCAAGAGGTACCTTGGAATCGCCTGTAAAGCACAGGAAGAGGGGCACAACTTGGACAATGGTGCACTTGGCCAAAAAGGGCGTATGCGTTTTCTCCTGAATATATTCAGGAGAAAACGCATACGCCCTTTTTGGCCAAGCAAGCAAGCGGGCAATGCAAATCTGCACTACAAAGAAGTATCACTTCCCACCGGTCAAAAGGGACATCCACAAAATGTGTAGAAACCAGAAAGGCAAGACAGGCCCTGGAGAACTGGGAGCCTTGTTATGCTGATGGGCGGGATGTAAATTGCCAACTGCCTCACTGGAGGAGTGCATTGTGTTCCCTAAAACAAGTAAACAACAGAGCTACAGAGCCAAGGCCACTTCCAGTCTAGGGAATATACCTTGGGAAAACTGAAAATCAATAAGAAAGAGCCACCTCCAAATTTAGGGCTGCACTGACTACAAGAACCTCAACTTGGGTACACCTTAAATATCCCAGGAAATATAAAAATGGTTCAAAACATTGTGGTACTTACGTACGATGGAATATCCCTCAGCCATGAAATCAATGTCATAAGACCAGTAGCAACAAAGTGAGTGGATTCAGGTACGATGATTCTAAGTGAAATAAGTCACACAGAAAAAGAAACTTATCATAAGATATCACTTATGAAGATCCTGTAAACATGGCTACACGTGAACTGAGTTAGGAAAGAGAACAGAGTCTCACATTTAGAAAACACTCTTAGGCCTGCATAAAGGGGAAGGAGAGGTGGGGTGATGCAGAAAACCAGAGTTTGATATAAGCACAGGGACCGTTTCAAAAACCAACTTTGGAATTGACAAGACCGACACCTTCCTCAGTGAAAGAGACTCAAAACCCCATATTTCCCACAGAGGAATATATCTGACTAGTAAGAATCTTTAAACTTATGTATTGATATGTTTCCATAAGGGAATCAAGTGTGTCTAGAGTGGCATAAACATGGCAGCGAGTATCAGCTCAAACCCACTATAAAAAGGAATTTCAAAAGCAAAACCAAAAAACAGGGAAATTCTTTACAATTCCTTCAGGGTGTCTGAGGAAACCTGGAAAGACCCTATCTACAATGACAGCTGGATGTGGCATAAGGCTGGACACTTGGGACTGAGAGGATTGGTGAGATTGGGTGAGCGAATGCAGACCCTTTCAAGCAATAATGCATGGCCCCCATTCCATGGGTCCCAACTCTCCATGTTCAAGGGAATATTACTACAGCTATAACATGTACAGGAAACCTAGAGAATGTACACACTGTGAATACGAAAGGTTTCTAAAACTCAACGAATAGTCCCTCTCCTGGTGCTCCAGTTTGACTTTCCAACTGCCTTACTATCAATCTCCCAACTTGGAGAGACAGGCCCTTTAACCTCCTGGTTTGCACAGGTTCCCAATTTGGCAGAGGATGGAAGGGACGAAGGAGAACCCATGAGAGAGTAGCTGTTAGGCATTTGGACGGGCACATGTCACTCTAATTTCCCGGCAGGAAGAAGAATTAACCAAAGTCTCAGCCACCCACCGGGAACCAGTATAGGACATGATCCAAAATTTTGGACTTGCGTTCAGCTCACAAAAAACGAGTTGAGAAATGGAGCTCAGGGGCACAGCAATTCACAAACTGGCAGAGTGATAAAGGACAACTATCGTCCAAAAATCTGTTGAGGGAAGTCAACGAGGCGGACTTGAAAGTGAGGCAAAATAGCAGGAAACAGATTTCAAGAGGTACGTTGGAATCGCCTGTAAAGCACAGGAAGAGGGGCACAACTTGGACAATGGTGCACTTGGCCAAAAAGGGCGTATGCGTTTTCTCCTGAATATATTCAGGAGAAAACGCATACGCCCTTTTTGGCCAAGCAAGCAAGCGGGCAATGCAAATCTGCACTACAAAGAAGTATCACTTCCCACCGGTCAAAAGGGACATCCACAAAAAGTGTAAAAACCAGAAAGGCAAGACAGGCCCTGGAGAACTGGGATCCTTGTTATGCTGATGGGCGGGATGTAAACTGCCAACTGCCTCACTGGAGGAGTGCATTGTGTTCCCTAAAACAAGTAAACAACAGAGCTACAGAGCCAAGGCCACTTCCAGTCTAGGGAATATACCTTGGGAAAACTGAAAATCAATAAGAAAGAGCCACCTCCAAATTTAGGGCTGCACTGACTACAAGAACCTCAACTTGGGTACACCTTAAATATCCCAGGAAATATAAAAATGGTTCAAAACATTGTGGTAGTTACGTACGATGGAATATCCCTCAGCCATGAAATCAATGTCATACGACCAGTAGCAGCAAAGTGAGTGGATTCAGGTACGATGATTCTAAGTGAAATAAGTCACACAGAAAAAGAAACTTATCATAAGATATCACTTATGAAGATCCTGTAAACATGGCTACACGTGAACTGAGTTAGGAAAGAGAACAGAGTCTCACATTTAGAAAACACTCTTATGCCTGCATAAAGGGGAAGGAGAGGTGGGGTGATGCATAAAACCAGAGTTTGATATAAGCACAGGGACCGTTTCAAAAACCAACTTTGGAATTGACAAGACCGACACCTTCCTTAGTGAAAGAGACTCAAAACCCCATATTTCCCACAGAGGAATATATCTGACTAGTAAGAATCTTAAAACCTATGTATTGATATGTCTCCATAAGGGAATCAAGTGTGTCTAGAGTGGCATAAACATGGCAGCGAGAATCAGCTCAAACCCACTATAAAAAGGAATTTCAAAAGCAAAACCAAAAAACAGGGAAATTCTTTACAATTCCTTCAGGGTGTCTGAGGAAACCTGGAAAGACCCTATCTACAATGACAGCTGGATGTGGCATAAGGCTGGACACTTGGGACTGAGAGGATTGGTGAGATTGGGTGAGCAAATGCAGACCCTTTCAAGCAATAATGCATGGCCCACATTCCATGGGTCCCAACTCTCCAGGTTCAAGGGAATATTACTAGAGTTATAACATGTACAGGAAACCTAGAGAATGGACACACTGTGAATACGAAAGGTTTCTAAAACTCAACGAATAGTCCCTCTCCTGGTGCTCCAGTTTGACTTTCCAACTGCCTTACTATCAATCTCCCAACTTGGAGAGACAGGCCCTTTAACCTCCTGGTTTGCACAGGTTCCCAATTTGGCAGAGGATGGAAGGGACGAGGGAGAACGCATGAGAGAGTAGCTGTTAGGCATTTGGACGGGCACATGTCACTCTAATTTCCCGGCAGGAAGAAGAATTAACCAAAGTCTCAGCCACCCACCGGGAACCAGTATAGGACACGATCCAAAATTTTGGACTTGCGTTCAGCTCACAAAAAACGAGTTGAGAAATGGAGCTCAGGGGCACAGCAATTCACAAACTGGCAGAGTGATAAAGGACAACTTTCGTCCAAAAATCTGTTGAGGGAAGTCAACGAGGCGGACTTGAAAGCGAGGCAAAATAGCAGGAAACAGATTTCAAGAGGTACCTTGGAATCGCCTGTAAAGCACAGGAAGAGGGGCACAACTTGGACAATGGTGCACTTGGCCAAAAAGGGCGTATGCGTTTTCTCCTGAATATATTCAGGAGAAAACGCATACGCCCTTTTTGGCCAAGCAAGCAAGCGGGCAATGCAAATCTGCACTACAAAGAAGTATCACTTCCCACCGGTCAAAAGGGACATCCACAAAATGTGTAAAAACCAGAAAGGCAAGACAGGCCCTGGAGAACTGGGAGCCTTGTTATGCTGATGGGCGGGATGTAAATTGCCAACTGCCTCACTGGAGGAGTGCATTGTGTTCCCTAAAACAAGTAAACAACAGAGCTACAGAGCCAAGGCCACTTCCAGTCTAGGGAATATACCTTGGGAAAACTGAAAATCAATAAGAAAGAGCCACCTCCAAATTTAGGGCTGCACTGACTACAAGAACCTCAACTTGGGTACACCTTAAATATCCCAGGAAATATAAAAATGGTTCAAAACATTGCGGTACTTACGTACGATGGAATATCCCTCAGCCATGAAATCAATGTCATAAGACCAGTAGCAGCAAAGTGAGTGGATTCAGGTACGATGATTCTAAGTGAAATAAGTCACACAGAAAAAGAAACTTATCATAAGATATCACTTATGAAGATCCTGTAAACATGGCTACACGTGAACTGAGTTAGGAAAGAGAACAGAGTCTCACATTTAGAAAACACTCTTATGACTGCATAAAGGGGAAGGAGAGGTGGGGTGATGCATAAAACCAGAGTTTGATATAAGCACAGGGACCGTTCCAAAAACCAACTTTGGAATAGACAAGACCTACACCTTCCTCAGTGAAAGAGACTCAAAACCCCATATTTCCCACAGAGGAATATATCTGACTAGTAAGAATCTTAAAACCTATGTATTGATATGTCTCCATAAGGGAATCAAGTGTGTCTAGAGTGGCATAAACATGGCAGCGAGAATCAGCTCAAACCCACTATAAAAAGGAATTTCAAAAGCAAAACCAAAAAACAGGGAAATTCTTTACAATTCCTTCAGGGTGTCTGAGGAAACCTGGAAAGACCCTATCTACAATGACAGCTGGATGTGGCATAAGGCTGGACACTTGGGACTGAGAGGATTGGTGAGATTGGGTGAGCAAATGCAGACCCTTTCAAGCAATAATGCATGGCCCCCATTCCATGGGTCCCAACTCTCCAGGTTCAAGGGAATATTACTACAGCTATAACATGTACAGGAAACCTAGAGAATGGACACACTGTGAATACGAAAGGTTTCTAAAATTCAACGAATAGTCCCTCTCCTGGTGCTCCAGTTTGACTTTCCAACTGCCTTACTATCAATCTCCCAACTTGGAGAGACAGGCCCTTTAACCTCCTGGTTTGCACAGGTTGCCAATTTGGCAGAGGATGGAAGGGACGAGGGAGAACCCATGAGAGAGTAGCTGTTAGGCATTTGGACGGGCACATGTCACTCTAATTTCCCAACAGGAAGAAGAATTAACCAAAGTCTCAGCCACCCACCGGGAACCAGTATAGGACATGATCCAAAATTTTGGACTTGCGTTCAGCTCACAAAAAACGAGTTGAGAAATGGAGCTCAGGGGCACAGCAATTCACAAACTGGCAGAGTGATAAAGGACAACTATCGTCCAAAAATCTGTTGAGGGAAGTCAACGAGGCGGACTTGAAAGTGAGGCAAAATAGCAGGAAACAGATTTCAAGAGGTACGTTGGAATCGCCTGTAAAGCACAGGAAGAGGGGCACAACTTGGACAATGGTGCACTTGGCCAAAAAGGGCGTATGCGTTTTCTCCTGAATATATTCAGGAGAAAACGCATACGCCCTTTTTGGCCAAGCAAGCAAGCGGGCAATGCAAATCTGCACTACAAAGAAGTATCACTTCCCACCGGTCAAAAGGGACATCCACAAAATGTGTAAAAACCAGAAAGGCAAGTCAGGCCCTGGATAACAGGGAGCCTTGTTATGCTGATGGGCGGGATGTAAATTGCCAACTGCCTCACTGGAGGAGTGCATTGTGTTCCCTAAAACAAGTAAACAACAGAGCTACAGAGCCAAGGCCACTTCCAGTCTAGGGAATATACCTGGGGAAAACTGAAAATCAATAAGAAAGAGCCACCTCCAAATTTAGGGCTGCACTGGGTACAAGAACCTCAACTTGGGTACACCTTAAATATCCCAGGAAATATAAAAATGGTTCAAAACATTGTGGTACTTACGTATGATGGAATATCCCTCAGCCATGAAATCAATGTCATAAGACCAGTAGCAGCAAAGTGAGTGGATTCAGGTACGATGATTCTAAGTGAAATAAGTCACACAGAAAAAGAAACTTATCATAAGATATCACTTATGAAGATCCTGTAAACATGGCTACACGTGAACTGAGTTAGGAAAGAGAACAGAGTCTCACATTTAGAAAACACTCTTATGCCTGCATAAAGGGGAAGGAGAGGTGGGGTGATGTATAAAACGAGAGTTTGATATAAGCACAGGGACCGTTTCAAACACCAACTTTGGAATTGACAAGACCGACACCTTCCTCAGTGAAAGAGACTCAAAACCCCATATTTCCCACAGAGGAATATATCTGACTAGTAAGAATCTTAAAACCTATGTATTGATATGTCTCCATAAGGGAATCAAGTGTGTCTAGAGTGGCATAAACATGGCAGCGAGAATCAGCTCAAACCCACTATAAAAAGGAATTTCAAAAGCAAAACCAAAAAACAGGGAAATTCTTTACAATTCCTTCAGGGTGTCTGAGGAAACCTGGAAAGACCCTATCTACAATGACAGCTGGATGTGGCATAAGGCTGGACACTTGGGACTGAGAGGATTGGTGAGATTGGGTGAGCAAATGCAGACCCTTTCAAGCAATAATGCATGGCCCCCATTCCATGGGTCCCAACTCTCCAGGTTCAAGGGAATATTACTACAGCTATAACATGTACAGGAAACCTAGAGAATGGACACACTGTGAATACGAAAGGTTTCTAAAACTCAACGAATAGTCCCTCTCCTGGTGCTCCAGTTTGACTTTCCAACTGCCTTACTATCAATCTCCCAACTTGGACAGACAGGCCCTTTAACCTCCTGGTTTGCACAGGTTCCCAATTTGGCAGAGGATGGAAGGGACGAGAGAGAACCCATGAGAGAGTAGCTGTTAGGCATTTGGACGGGCACATGTCACTCTAATTTCCCGGCAGGAAGAAGAATTAACCAATGTCTCAGCCACCCACCGGGAACCAGTATAGGACATAATCCAAAATTTTGGACTTGCGTTCAGCTCACAAAAAACGAGTTGAGAAATGGAGCTCAGGGGCACAGCAATTCACAAACTGGCAGAGTGATAAAGGACAACTATCGTCCAAAAATCTGTTGAGGGAAGTCAACGAGGCGGACTTGAAAGTGAGGCAAAATAGCAGGAAACAGATTTCAAGAGGTACTTTGGAATCGCCTGTAAAGCACAGGAAGAGGGGCACAACTTGGACAATGGTGCACTTGGCCAAAAAGGGCGTATGCGTTTTCTCCTGAATATATTCAGGAGAAAACGCATACGCCCTTTTTGGCCAAGCAAGCAAGCGGGCAATGCAAATCTGCACTACAAAGAAGTATCACTTCCCACCGGTCAAAAGGGACATCCACAAAATGTGTAAAAACCAGAAAGGAAAGACAGGCCCTGGAGAACAGGGAGCCTTGTTATGCTGATGGGCGGGATGTAAATTGCCAACTGCCTCACTGGAGGAGTGCATTGTGTTCCCTAAAACAAGTAAACAACAGAGCTACAGAGCCAAGGCCACTTCCAGTCTACGGAATATACCTGGGGAAAACTGAAAATCAATAAGAAAGAGCCACCTCCAAATTTAGGGCTGCACTGGCTACAAGAACCACAACTTGGGTACACCTTAAATATCCCAGGAAATATAAAAATGGTTCAAAACATTGTGGTACTTACGTACGATGGAATATCCCTCAGCCATGAAATCAATGTCATAAGACCAGTAGCAGCAAAGTGAGTGGATTCAGGTACGATGATTCTAAGTGAAATAAATCACACAGAAAAAGAAACTTATCATAAGATATCACTTAGGAAGATCCTGTAAACATGGCTACACGTGAACTGAGTTACGAAAGAGAACAGAGTCTCACATTTAGAAAACACTCTTATGCCTGCATAAAGGGGAAGGAGAGGTGGGGTGATGCATAAACCCAGAGTTTGATTTAAGCACAGGGACCGTTTCAAAAACCAACTTTGGAATTGACAAGACCGACACCTTCCTCAGTGAAAGAGACTCAAAACCCCATATTTCCCACAGAGGAATATATCTGACTAGTAAGAGTCTTAAAACCTATGTATTGATATGACTCCATAAGGGAATCAAGTGTGTCTAGAGTGGCATAAACATGGCAGCGAGAATCAGCTCAAACCCACTATAAAAAGGAATTTCAAAAGCAAAACCAAAAAACAGGGAAATTCTTTACAATTCCTTCAGGGTGTCTGAGGAAACCTGGAAAGACCCTATCTACAATGACAGCTGGATGTGGCATAAGGCTGGACACTTGGGACTGAGAGGATTGGTGAGATTGGGTGAGCAAATGCAGACCCTTTCAAGCAATAATGCATGGCCCCCATTCCATGGGTCCCAACTCTCCAGGTTCAAGGGAATATTACTACAGCTATAACATGTACAGGAAACCTAGAGAATGGACACACTGTGGATACGAAAGGTTTGTAAAACTCAACGAATAGTCCCTCACCTGGTGCTCCAGTTTGACTTTCCAACTGCCTTACTATCAATCTCCCAACTTGGACAGACAGGCCCTTTAACCTCCTGGTTTGCACAGGTTCCCAATTTGGCAGAGGATGGAAGGGACGAGGGAGAACCCATGAGAGAGTAGCTGTTAGGCATTTGGACGGGCACATGTCACTCTAATTTCCCGGCAGGAAGAAGAATTAACCAAAGTCTCAGCCACCCACCGGGAACCAGTATAGGACATGATCCAAAATTTTGGACTTGCGTTCAGCTCACAAAAAACGAGTTGAGAAATGGAGCTCAGGGGCACAGCAATTCACAAACTGGCAGAGTGATAAAGGACAACTATCGTCCAAAAATCTGTTGAGGGAAGTCAACGAGGCGGACTTGAAAGCGAGGCAAAATAGCAGGAAACAGATTTCAAGAGGTACGTTGGAATCGCCTGTAAAGCACAGGAAGAGGGGCACAACTTGGACAATGGTGCACTTGGCCAAAAAGGGCGTATGCGTTTTCTCCTGAATATATTCAGGAGAAAACGCATACGCCCTTTTTGGCCAAGCAAGCAAGCGGGCAATGCAAATCTGCACTACAAAGAAGTATCACTTCCCACCGGTCAAAAGGGACATCCACAAAATGTGTAGAAACCAGAAAGGCAAGACAGGACCTGGAGAACTGGGAGCCTTGTTATGCTGATGGGCGGGATGTAAATTGCCAACTGCCTCACTGGAGGAGTGCATTGTGTTCCCTAAAACAAGTAAACAACAGAGCTACAGAGCCAAGGCCACTTCCAGTCTAGGGAATATACCTGGGGAAAACTGAAAATCAATAAGAAAGAGCCACCTCCAAATTTAGGGCTGCACTGGCTACAAGAACCTCAACTTGGGTACACCTTAAATATCCCAGGAAATATAAAAATGGTTCAAAACTTTGTGGTACTTACGTACGATGGAATATCCCTCAGCCATGAAATCAATGTCATAAGACCAGTAGCAGCAAAGTGAGTGGATTCAGGTACGATGATTCTAAGTGAAATAAGTCACACAGAAAAAGAAACTTATCATAAGATATCACTTAGGAAGATCCTGTAAACATGGCTACACGTGAACTGAGTTAGGAAAGAGAACAGAGTCTCACATTTAGAAAACACTCTTATGCCTGCATAAAGGGGAAGGAGAGGTGGGGTGATGCATAAAACCAGAGTTTGATATAAGCACAGGGACCGTTTCAAAAACCAACTTTGGAATTGACAAGACCGACACCTTCCTCAGTGAAAGAGACTCAAAACCCCATATTTCCCACAGAGGAATATATCTGACTAGTAAGAATCTTAAAACCTATGTATTGATATGACTCCATAAGGGAATCAAGTGTGTCTAGAGTGGCATAAACATGGCAGCGAGAATCAGCTCAAACCCAGTATAAAAAGGAATTTCAAAAGCAAAACCAAAAAACAGGGAAATTCTTTACAATTCCTTCAGGGTGTCTGAGGAAACCTGGAAAGACCCTATCTACAATGACAGCTGGATGTGGCATAAGGCTGGACACTTGGGACTGAGAGGATTGGTGAGATTGGGTGAGCAAATGCAGACCCTTTCAAGCAATAATGCATGGCCCCCATTCCATGGGTCCCAACTCTCCAGGTTCAAGGGAATATTACTACAGCTATAACATGTACAGGAAACCTAGAGAATGGACACACTGTGAATACGAAAGGTTTCTAAAACTCAACGAATAGTCCCTCTCCTGGTGCTCCAGTTTGACTTTCCAACTGCCTTACTATCAATCTCCCAACTTGGAGAGACAGGCCCTTTAACCTCCTGGTTTGCACAGGTTCCCAATTTGGCAGAGGATGGAAGGGACGAGGGAGATCCCATGAGAGAGTAGCTGTTAGGCATTTGGACGGGCACATGTCACTCTAATTTCCCGGCAGGAAGAAGAATTAACCAAAGTCTCAGCCACCCACCAGGAACCAGTATAGGACATGATCCAAAATTTTGGACTTGCGTTCAGCTCACAAAAAACGAGTTGAGAAATGGAGCTCAGGGGCACAGCAATTCACAAACTGGCAGAGTGATAAAGGACAACTATCGTCCAAAAATCTGTTGAGGGAAGTCAACGAGGCGGACTTGAAAGTGAGGCAAAATAGCAGGAAACAGATTTCAAGAGGTACGTTGGAATCGCCTGTAAAGCACAGGAAGAGGGGCACAACTTGGACAATGGTGCACTTGGCCAAAAAGGGCGTATGCGTTTTCTCCTGAATATATTCAGGAGAAAACGCATACGCCCTTTTTGGCCAAGCAAGCAAGCGGGCAATGCAAATCTGCACTACAAAGAAGTATCACTTCCCACCGGTCAAAAGGGACATCCACAAAATGTGTAAAAACCAGAAAGGCAAGACAGGCCCTGGAGAACAGGGAGCCTTGTTATGCTGATGGGCGGGATGTAAATTGCCAACTGCCTCACTGGAGGAGTGCATTGTGTTCCCTAAAACAAGTAAACAACAGAGCTACAGAGCCAAGGCCACTTCCAGTCTAGGGAATATACCTGGGGAAAACTGAAAATCAATAAGAAAGAGCCACCTCCAAATTTAGGGCTGCACTGGCTACAAGAACCTCAACTTGGGTACACCTTAAATATCCCAGGAAATATAAAAATGGTTCAAAACATTGTGGTACTTACGTACGATGGAATATCCCTCAGCCATGAAATCAATGTCATAAGACCAGTAGCAGCAAAGTGAGTGGATTCAGGTACGATGATTCTAAGTGAAATAAGTCACACAGAAAAAGAAACTTATCATAAGATATCACTTAGGAAGATCCTGTAAACATGGCTACACGTGAACTGAGTTACGAAAGAGAACAGAGTCTCACATTTAGAAAACACTCTTATGCCTGCATAAAGGGGAAGGAGAGGTGGGGTGATGCATAAACCCAGAGTTTGATATAAGCACAGGGACCGTTTCAAAAACCAACTTTGGAATTGACAAGACCGACACCTTCCTCAGTGAAAGAGACTCAAAACCCCATATTTCCCACAGAGGAATATATCTGACTAGTAAGAATCTTAAAACCTATGTATTGATATGACTCCATAAGGGAATCAAGTGTGTCTAGAGTGGCATAAACATGGCAGCGAGAATCAGCTCAAACCCACTATAAAAAGGAATTTCAAAAGCAAAACCAAAAAACAGGGAAATTCTTTACAATTCCTTCAGGGTGTCTGAGGAAACCTGGAAAGACCCTATCTACAATGACAGCTGGATGTGGCATAAGGCTGGACACTTGGGACTGAGAGGATTGGTAAGATTGGGTGAGCAAATGCAGACCCTTTCAAGCAATAATGCATGGCCCCCATTCCATGGGTCCCAACTCTCCAGGTTCAAGGGAATATTACTACAGCTATAACATGTACAGGAAACGTAGAGAATGGACACACTGTGAATACGAAAGGTTTCTAAAACTCAACGAATAGTCCCTCTCCTGGTGCTCCAGTTTGACTTTCCAACTGCCTTACTATCAATCTCCCAACTTGGACAGACAGGCCCTTTAACCTCCTGGTTTGCACAGGTTCCCAATTTGGCAGAGGATGGAAGGGACGAGAGAGAACCCATGAGAGAGTAGCTGTTAGGCATTTGGACGGGCACATGTCACTCTAATTTCCCGGCAGGAAGAAGAATTAACCAAAGTCTCAGCCACCCACCGGGAACCAGTATAGGACATAATCCAAAATTTTGGACTTGCGTTCAGCTCACAAAAAACGAGTTGAGAAATGGAGCTCAGGGGCACAGCAATTCACAAACTGGCAGAGTGATAAAGGACAACTATCGTCCAAAAATCTGTTGAGGGAAGTCAACGAGGCGGACTTGAAAGTGAGGCAAAATAGCAGGAAACAGATTTCAAGAGGTACTTTGGAATCGCCTGTAAAGCACAGGAAGAGGGGCACAACTTGGACAATGGTGCACTTGGCCAAAAAGGGCGTATGCGTTTTCTCCTGAATATATTCAGGAGAAAACGCATACGCCCTTTTTGGCCAAGCAAGCAAGCGGGCAATGCAAATCTGCACTACAAAGAAGTATCACTTCCCACCGGTCAAAAGGGACATCCACAAAATGTGTAAAAACCAGAAAGGCAAGACAGGCCCTGGAGAACAGGGAGCCTTGTTATGCTGATGGGCGGGATGTAAATTGCCAACTGCCTCACTGGAGGAGTGCATTGTGTTCCCTAAAACAAGTAAACAACAGAGCTACAGAGCCAAGGCCACTTCCAGTCTAGGGAATATACCTGGGGAAAACTGAAAATCAATAAGAAAGAGCCACCTCCAAATTTAGAGCTGCACTGGCTACAAGAACCTCAACTTGGGTACACCTTAAATATCCCAGGAAATATAAAAATGGTTCAAAACATTGTGGTACTTACGTACGATGGAATATCCCTCAGCCATGAAATCAATGTCATAAGACCAGTAGCAGCAAAGTGAGTGGATTCAGGTACGATGATTCTAAGTGAAATAAGTCACACAGAAAAAGAAACTTATCATAAGATATCACTTAGGAAGATCCTGTAAACATGGCTACACGTGAACTGAGTTACGAAAGAGAACAGAGTCTCACATTTAGAAAACACTCTTATGCCTGCATAAAGGGGAAGGAGAGGTGGGGTGATGCATAAACCCAGAGTTTGATATAAGCACAGGGACCGTTTCAAAAACCAACTTTGGAATTGACAAGACCGACACCTTCCTCAGTGAAAGAGACTCAAAACCCCATATTTCCCACAGAGGAATATATCTGACTAGTAAGCATCTTAAAACCTATGTATTGATATGACTCCATAAGGGAATCAAGTGTGTCTAGAGTGGCATAAACATGGCAGCGAGAATCAGCTCAAACCCACTATAAAAAGGAATTTCAAAAGCAAAACCAAAAAACAGGGAAATTCTTTACAATTCCTTCAGGGTGTCTGAGGAAACCTGGAAAGACCCTATCTACAATGACAGCTGGATGTGGCATAAGGCTGGACACTTGGGACTGAGAGGATTGGTGAGATTGGGTGAGCAAATGCAGACCCTTTCAAGCAATAATGCATGGCCTCCGTTCCATGGGTCCCAACTCTCCAGGTTCAAGGGAATATTACTACAGCTATAACATGTACAGGAAACCTAGAGAATGGACACACTGTGAATATGAAAGGTTTCTAAAACTCAACGAATAGTCCCTCTCCTGGTGCTCCAGTTTGACTTTCCAACTGCCTTACTATCAATCTCCCAACTTGGAGAGACAGGCCCTTTAACCTCCTGGTTTGCACAGGTTCCCAATTTGGCAGAGGATGGAAGGGACGAGGGAGAACCCATGAGAGAGTAGCTGTTAGGCATTTGGACGGACACATGTCACTCTAATTTCCCGGCAGGAAGAAGAATTAACCAAAGTCTCAGCCACCCACCGGGAACCAGTATAGGACATGATCCAAAATTTTGGACTTGCGTTCAGCTCACAAAAAACGAGTTGAGAAATGGAGCTCAGGGGCACAGCAATTCACAAACTGGCAGAGTGATAAAGGACAACTATCGTCCAAAAATCTGTTGAGGGATGTCAACGAGGCGGACTTGAAAGTGAGGCAAAATAGCAGGAAACAGATTTCAAGAGGTACGTTGGAATCGCCTGTAAAGCACAGGAAGAGGGGCACAACTTGGACAATGGTGCACTTGGCCAAAAAGGGCGTATGCGTTTTCTCCTGAATATATTCAGGAGAAAACGCATACGCCCTTTTTGGCCAAGCAAGCAAGCGGGCAATGCAAATCTGCACTACAAAGAAGTATCATTTCCCACCGGTCAAAAGGGACATCCACAAAATGTGTAAAAACCAGAAAGGCAAGACAGGCCCTGGAGAACTGGGAGCCTTGTTATGCTGATGGGCGGGATGTAAATTGCCAACTGCCTCACTGGAGGAGTGCATTGTGTTCCCTAAAACAAGTAAACAACAGAGCTACAAAGCCAAGGCCACTTCCAGTCTAGGGAATATACCTTGGGAAAACTGAAAATCAATAAGAAAGAGCCACCTCCAAATTTAGGGCTGCACTGACTACAAGAACCTCAACTTGGGTACACCTTAAATATCCCAGGAAATATAAAAATGGTTCAAAACATTGTGGTACTTACGTACGATGGAATATCCCTCAGCCATGAAATCAATGTCATAAGACCAGTAGCAGCAAAGTGAGTGGATTCAGGTACGATGATTCTAAGTGAAATAAGTCACACAGAAAAAGAAACTTATCATAAGATATCACTTATGAAGATCCTGTAAACATGGCTACACGTGAACTGAGTTAGGAAAGAGAACAGAGTCTCACATTTAGAAAACACTCTTATGCCTGCATAAAGGGGAAGGAGAGGTGGGGTGATGCATAAAACCAGAGTTTGATATAAGCACAGGGACCGTTCCAAAAACCAACTTTGGAATAGACAAGACCTACACCTTCCTCAGTGAAAGAGACTCAAAACCCCATATTTCCCACAGAGGAATATATCTGACTAGTAAGAATCTTAAACCTATGTATTGATATGACTCCATAAGGGAATCAAGTGTGTCTAGAGTGGCATAAACATGGCAGCAAGAATCAGCTCAAACCCACTATAAAAAGGAATTTCAAAAGCAAAACCAAAAAACAGGGAAATTCTTTACAATTCCTTCAGGGTGTCTGAGGAAACCTGGAAAGACCCTATCTACAATGACAGCTGGATGTGGCATAAGGCTGGACACTTGGGACTGAGAGGATTGGTGAGATTGGGTGAGCAAATGCAGACCCTTTCAAGCAATAATGCATGGCCCCCATTCCATGGGTCCCAACTCTCCAGGTTCAAGGGAATATTACTACAGCTATAACATGTACAGGAAACCTAGAGAATGGACACACTGTGAATACGAAAGGTTTCTAAAACTCAACGAATAGTCCCTCTCCTGGTGCTCCAGTTTGACTTTCCAACTGCCTTACTATCAATCTCCCAACTTGGAGAGACAGGCCCTTTAACCTCCTCGTTTGCACAGGTTGCCAATTTGGCAGAGGATGGAAGGGACGAGGGAGAACCCATGAGAGAGTAGCTGTTAGGCATTTGGACGGGCACATGTCACTCTAATTTCCCAACAGGAAGAAGAATTAACCAAAGTCTCAGCCACCCACCGGGAACCAGTATAGGACATGATCCAAAATTTTGGACTTACGTTCAGCTCACAAAAAACGAGTTGAGAAATGGAGCTCAGGGGCACAGCAATTCACAAACTGGCAGAGTGATAAAGGACAACTATCGTCCAAAAATCTGTTGAGGGAAGTCAACGAGGCGGACTTGAAAGTGAGGCAAAATAGCAGGAAACAGATTTCAAGAGGTACGTTGGAATCGCCTGTAAAGCACAGGAAGAGGGGCACAACTTGGACAATGGTGCACTTGGCCAAAAAGGGCGTATGCGTTTTCTCCTGAATATATTCAGGAGAAAACGCATACGCCCTTTTTGGCCAAGCAAGCAAGCGGGCAATGCAAATCTGCACTACAAAGAAGTATCACTTCCCACCGGTCAAAAGGGACATCCACAAAATGTGTAAAAACCAGAAAGGCAAGACAGGCCCTGGAGAACAGGGAACCTTGTTATGCTGATGGGCGGGATGTAAATTGCCAACTGCCTCACTGGAGGAGTGCATTGTGTTCCCTAAAACAAGTAAACAACAGAGCTACAAAGCCAAGGCCACTTCCAGTCTAGGGAATATACCTGGGGAAAACTGAAAATCAATAAGAAAGAGCCACCTCCAAATTTAGGGCTGCACTGGCTACAAGAACCTCAACTTGGGTACACCTTAAATATCCCAGGAAATATAAAAATGGTTCAAAACATTGTGGTACTTACGTATGATGGAATATCCCTCAGCCATGAAATCAATGTCATAAGACCAGTAGCAGCAAAGTGAGTGGATTCAGGTACGATGATTCTAAGTGAAATAAGTCACACAGAAAAAGAAACTTATCATAAGATATCACTTATGAAGATCCTGTAAACATGGCTACACGTGAACTGAGTTAGGAAAGAGAACAGAGTCTCACATTTAGAAAACACTCTTATGCCTGCATAAAGGGGAAGGAGAGGTGGGGTGATGCATAAAACCAGAGTTTGATATAAGCACAGGGACCGTTTCAAACACCAACTTTGGAATTGACAAGACCGACACCTTCCTCAGTGAAAGAGACTCAAAACCCCATATTTCCCACAGAGGAATATATCTGACTAGTAAGAATCTTAAAACCTATGTATTGATATGTCTCCATAAGGGAATCAAGTGTGTCTAGAGTGGCATAAACATGGCAGCGAGAATCAGCTCAAACCCACTATAAAAAGGAATTTCAAAAGCAAAACCAAAAAACAGGGAAATTCTTTACAATTCCTTCAGGGTGTCTGAGGAAACCTGGAAAGACCCTATCTACAATGACAGCTGGATGTGGCATAAGGCTGGACACTTGGGACTGAGAGGATTGGTGAGATTGGGTGAGCAAATGCAGACCCTTTCAAGCAATAATGCATGGCCCCCATTCCATGGGTCCCAACTCTCCAGGTTCAAGGGAATATTACTACAGCTATAACATGTACAGGAAACCTAGAGAATGGACACACAGTGAATACGAAAGGTTTCTAAAACTCAACGAATAGTCCCTCTCCTGGTGCTCCAGTTTGACTTTCCAACTGCCTTACTATCAATCTCCCAACTTGGAGAGACAGGCCCTTTAACCTCCTCGTTTGCACAGGTTGCCAATTTGGCAGAGGATGGAAGGGACGAGGGAGAACCCATGAGAGAGTAGCTGTTAGGCATTTGGACGGGCACATGTCACTCTAATTTCCCAACAGGAAGAAGAATTAACCAAAGTCTCAGCCACCCACCGGGAACCAGTATAGGACATGATCCAAAATTTTGGACTTACGTTCAGCTCACAAAAAACGAGTTGAGAAATGGAGCTCAGGGGCACAGCAATTCACAAACTGGCAGAGTGATAAAGGACAACTATCGTCCAAAAATCTGTTGAGGGAAGTCAACGAGGCGGACTTGAAAGTGAGGCAAAATAGCAGGAAACAGATTTCAAGAGGTACGTTGGAATCGCCTGTAAAGCACAGGAAGAGGGGCACAACTTGGACAATGGTGCACTTGGCCAAAAAGGGCGTATGCGTTTTCTCCTGAATATATTCAGGAGAAAACGCATACGCCCTTTTTGGCCAAGCAAGCAAGCGGGCAATGCAAATCTGCACTACAAAGAAGTATCACTTCCCACCGGTCAAAAGGGACATCCACAAAATGTGTAAAAACCAGAAAGGCAAGACAGGCCCTGGAGAACAGGGAACCTTGTTATGCTGATGGGCGGGATGTAAATTGCCAACTGCCTCACTGGAGGAGTGCATTGTGTTCCCTAAAACAAGTAAACAACAGAGCTACAAAGCCAAGGCCACTTCCAGTCTAGGGAATATACCTGGGGAAAACTGAAAATCAATAAGAAAGAGCCACCTCCAAATTTAGGGCTGCACTGGCTACAAGAACCTCAACTTGGGTACACCTTAAATATCCCAGGAAATATAAAAATGGTTCAAAACATTGTGGTACTTACGTATGATGGAATATCCCTCAGCCATGAAATCAATGTCATAAGACCAGTAGCAGCAAAGTGAGTGGATTCAGGTACGATGATTCTAAGTGAAATAAGTCACACAGAAAAAGAAACTTATCATAAGATATCACTTATGAAGATCCTGTAAACATGGCTACACGTGAACTGAGTTAGGAAAGAGAACAGAGTCTCACATTTAGAAAACACTCTTATGCCTGCATAAAGGGGAAGGAGAGGTGGGGTGATGCATAAAACCAGAGTTTGATATAAGCACAGGGACCGTTTCAAACACCAACTTTGGAATTGACAAGACCGACACCTTCCTCAGTGAAAGAGACTCAAAACCCCATATTTCCCACAGAGGAATATATCTGACTAGTAAGAATCTTAAAACCTATGTATTGATATGTCTCCATAAGGGAATCAAGTGTGTCTAGAGTGGCATAAACATGGCAGCGAGAATCAGCTCAAACCCACTATAAAAAGGAATTTCAAAAGCAAAACCAAAAAACAGGGAAATTCTTTACAATTCCTTCAGGGTGTCTGAGGAAACCTGGAAAGACCCTATCTACAATGACAGCTGGATGTGGCATAAGGCTGGACACTTGGGACTGAGAGGATTGGTGAGATTGGGTGAGCAAATGCAGACCCTTTCAAGCAATAATGCATGGCCCCCATTCCATGGGTCCCAACTCTCCAGGTTCAAGGGAATATTACTACAGCTATAACATGTACAGGAAACCTAGAGAATGGGCACACTGTGAATACGAAAGGTTTCTAAAACTCAACGAATAGTCCCTCTCCTGGTGCTCCCGTTTGACTTTCCAACTGCCTTACTATCAATCTCCCAACTTGGAGAGACAGGCCCTTTAACCTCCTGGTTTGCACAGGTTCCCAATTTGGCAGAGGATGGAAGGGACGAGGGAGAACCCATGAGAGAGTAGCTGTTAGGCATTTGGACGGGCACATGTCACTCTAATTTCCCGGCAGGAAGAAGAATTAACCAATGTCTCAGCCACCCACCGGGAACCAGTATAGGACATGATCCAAAATTTTGGACTTGCGTTCAGCTCACAAAAAACGAGTTGAGAAATGGAGCTCAGGGGCACAGCAATTCACAAACTGGCAGAGTGATAAAGGACAACTATCGTCCAAAAATCTGTTGAGGGAAGTCAACGAGGCGGACTTGAAAGTGAGGCAAAATAGCAGGAAACAGATTTCAAGAGGTACGTTGGAATCGCCTGTAAAGCACAGGAAGAGGGGCACAACTTGGACAATGGTGCACTTGGCCAAAAAGGGCGTATGCGTTTTCTCCTGAATATATTCAGGAGAAAACGCATACGCCCTTTTTGGCCAAGCAAGCAAGCGGGCAATGCAAATCTGCACTACAAAGAAGTATCACTTCCCACCGGTCAAAAGGGACATCCACAAAAAGTGTAAAAACCAGAAAGGCAAGACAGGCCCTGGAGAACTGGGAGCCTTGTTATGCTGATGGGCGGGATGTAAACTGCCAACTGCCTCACTGGAGGAGTGCATTGTGTTCCCTAAAACAAGTAAACAACAGAGCTACAGAGCCAAGGCCACTTCCAGTCTAGGGAATATACCTTGGGAAAACTGAAAATCAATAAGAAAGAGCCACCTCCAAATTTAGGGCTGCACTGACTACAAGAACCTCAACTTGGGTACACCTTAAATATCCCAGGAAATATAAAAATGGTTCAAAACATTGTGGTAGTTACGTACGATGGAATATCCCTCAGCCATGAAATCAATGTCATACGACCAGTAGCAGCAAAGTGAGTGGATTCAGGTACGATGATTCTAAGTGAAATAAGTCACACAGAAAAAGAAACTTATCATAAGATATCACTTATGAAGATCCTGTAAACATGGCTACACGTGAACTGAGTTAGGAAAGAGAACAGAGTCTCACATTTAGAAAACACTCTTATGCCTGCATAAAGGGGAAGGAGAGGTGGGGTGATGCATAAAACCAGAGTTTGATATAAGCACAGGGACCGTTTCAAAAACCAACTTTGGAATTGACAAGACAGACACCTTCCTTAGTGAAAGAGACTCAAAACCCCATATTTCCCACAGAGGAATATATCTGACTAGTAAGAATCTTAAAACCTATGTATTGATATGTCTCCATAAGGGAATCAAGTGTGTCTAGAGTGGCATAAACATGGCAGCGAGAATCAGCTCAAACCCACTATAAAAAGGAATTTCAAAAGCAAAACCAAAAAACAGGGAAATTCTTTACAATTCCTTCAGGGTGTCTGAGGAAACCTGGAAAGACCCTATCTACAATGACAGCTGGATGTGGCATAAGGCTGGACACTTGGGACTGAGAGGATTGGTGAGATTGGGTGAGCAAATGCAGACCCTTTCAAGCAATAATGCATGGCCCCCATTCCATGGGTCCCAACTCTCCAGGTTCAAGGGAATATTACTAGAGTTATAACATGTACAGGAAACCTAGAGAATGGACACACTGTGAATACGAAAGGTTTCTAAAACTCAACGAATAGTCCCTCTCCTGGTGCTCCAGTTTGACTTTCCAACTGCCTTACTATCAATCTCCCAACTTGGAGAGACAGGCCCTTTAACCTCCTGGTTTGCACAGGTTCCCAATTTGGCAGAGGATGGAAGGGACGAGGGAGAACGCATGAGAGAGTAGCTGTTAGGCATTTGGACGGGCACATGTCACTCTAATTTCCCGGCAGGAAGAAGAATTAACCAAAGTCTCAGCCACCCACCGGGAACCAGTATAGGACACGATCCAAAATTTTGGACTTGCGTTCAGCTCACAAAAAACGAGTTGAGAAATGGAGCTCAGGGGCACAGCAATTCACAAACTGGCAGAGTGATAAAGGACAACTTTCGTCCAAAAATCTGTTGAGGGAAGTCAACGAGGCGGACTTGAAAGCGAGGCAAAATAGCAGGAAACAGATTTCAAGAGGTACCTTGGAATCGCCTGTAAAGCACAGGAAGAGGGGCACAACTTGGACAATGGTGCACTTGGCCAAAAAGGGCGTATGCGTTTTCTCCTGAATATATTCAGGAGAAAACGCATACGCCCTTTTTGGCCAAGCAAGCAAGCGGGCAATGCAAATCTGCACTACAAAGAAGTATCACTTCCCACCGGTCAAAAGGGACATCCACAAAATGTGTAAAAACCAGAAAGGCAAGACAGGCCCTGGAGAACTGGGAGCCTTGTTATGCTGATGGGCGGGATGTAAATTGCCAACTGCCTCACTGGAGGAGTGCATTGTGTTCCCTAAAACAAGTAAACAACAGAGCTACAGAGCCAAGGCCACTTCCAGTCTAGGGAATATACCTTGGGAAAACTGAAAATCAATAAGAAAGAGCCACCTCCAAATTTAGGGCTGCACTGACTACAAGAACCTCAACTTGGGTACACCTTAAATATCCCAGGAAATATAAAAATGGTTCAAAACATTGCGGTACTTACGTACGATGGAATATCCCTCAGCCATGAAATCAATGTCATAAGACCAGTAGCAGCAAAGTGAGTGGATTCAGGTACGATGATTCTAAGTGAAATAAGTCACACAGAAAAAGAAACTTATCATAAGATATCACTTATGAAGATCCTGTAAACATGGCTACACGTGAACTGAGTTAGGAAAGAGAACAGAGTCTCACATTTAGAAAACACTCTTATGCCTGCATAAAGGGGAAGGAGAGGTGGGGTGATGCATAAAACCAGAGTTTGATATAAGCACAGGGACCGTTCCAAAAACCAACTTTGGAATAGACAAGACCTACACCTTCCTCAGTGAAAGAGACTCAAAACCCCATATTTCCCACAGAGGAATATATCTGACTAGTAAGAATCTTAAAACCTATGTATTGATATGACTCCATAAGGGAATCAAGTGTGTCTAGAGTGGCATAAACATGGCAGCGAGAATCAGCTCAAACCCACTATAAAAAGGAATTTCAAAAGCAAAACCAAAAAACAGGGAAATTCTTTACAATTCCTTCAGGGTGTCTGAGGAAACCTGGAAAGACCCTATCTACAATGACAGCTGGATGTGGCATAAGGCTGGACACTTGGGACTGAGAGGATTGGTGAGATTGGGTGAGCAAATGCAGACCCTTTCAAGCAATAATGCATGGCCCCCATTCCATGGGTCCCAACTCTCCAGGTTCAAGGGAATATTACTACAGCTATAACATGTACAGGAAACCTAGAGAATGGACACACTGTGAATACGAAAGGTTTCTAAAACTCAACGAATAGTCCCTCTCCTGGTGCTCCAGTTTGACTTTCCAACTGCCTTACTATCAATCTCCCAACTTGGAGAGACAGGCCCTTTAACCTCCTGGTTTGAACAGGTTCCCAATTTGGCAGAGGATGGAAGGGACGAGGGAGAACCCATGAGAGAGTAGCTGTTAGGCATTTGGACGGGCACATGTCACTCTAATTTCCCGGCAGGAAGAAGAATTAACCAAAGTCTCAGCCACCCACCGGGAACCAGTATAGGACATGATCCAAAATTTTGGACTTGCGTTCAGCTCACAAAAAACGAGTTGAGAAATGGAGCTCAGGGGCACAGCAATTCACAAACTGGCAGAGTGATAAAGGACAACTATCGTCCAAAAATCTGTTGAGGGAAGTCAACGAGGCGGACTTGAAAGCGAGGCAAAATAGCAGGAAACAGATTTCAAGAGGTACGTTGGAATCGCCTGTAAAGCACAGGAAGAGGGGCACAACTTGGACAATGGTGCACTTGGCCAAAAAGGGCGTATGCGTTTTCTCCTGAATATATTCAGGAGAAAACGCATACGCCCTTTTTGGCCAAGCAAGCAAGCGGGCAATGCAAATCTGCACTACAAAGAAGTATCACTTCCCACCGGTCAAAAGGGACATCCACAAAATGTGTAGAAACCAGAAAGGCAAGACAGGACCTGGAGAACTGGGAGCCTTGTTATGCTGATGGGCGGGATGTATATTGCCAACTGCCTCACTGGAGGAGTGCATTGTGTTCCCTAAAACAAGTAAACAACAGAGCTACAGAGCCAAGGCCACTTCCAGTCTAGGGAATATACCTGGGGAAAACTGAAAATCAATAAGAAAGAGCCACCTCCAAATTTAGGGCTGCACTGGCTACAAGAACCTCAACTTGGGTACACCTTAAATATCCCAGGAAATATAAAAATGGTTCAAAACATTGTGGTACTTACGTACGATGGAATATCCCTCAGCCATGAAATCAATGTCATAAGACCAGTAGCAGCAAAGTGAGTGGATTCAGGTACGATGATTCTAAGTGAAATAAGTCACACAGAAAAAGAAACTTATCATAAGATATCACTTAGGAAGATCCTGTAAACATGGCTACACGTGAACTGAGTTAGGAAAGAGAACAGAGTCTCACATTTAGAAAACACTCTTATGCCTGCATAAAGGGGAAGGAGAGGTGGGGTGATGCATAAAACCAGAGTTTGATATAAGCACAGGGACCGTTTCAAAAACCAACTTTGGAATTGACAAGACCGACACCTTCCTCAGTGAAAGAGACTCAAAACCCCATATTTCCCACAGAGGAATATATCTGACTAGTAAGAATCTTAAAACCTATGTATTGATATGACTCCATAAGGGAATCAAGTGTGTCTAGAGTGGCATAAACATGGCAGCGAGAATCAGCTCAAACCCACTATAAAAAGGAATTTCAAAAGCAAAACCAAAAAACAGGGAAATTCTTTACAATTCCTTCAGGGTGTCTGAGGAAACCTGGAAAGACCCTATCTACAATGACAGCTGGATGTGGCATAAGGCTGGACACTTGGGACTGAGAGGATTGGTGAGATTGGGTGAGCAAATGCAGACCCTTTCAAGCAATAATGCATGGCCCCCATTCCATGGGTCCCAACTCTCCAGGTTCAAGGGAATATTACTACAGCTATAACATGTACAGGAAACCTAGAGAATGGACACACTGTGAATACGAAAGGTTTCTAAAACTCAACGAATAGTCCCTCTCCTGGTGCTCCAGTTTGACTTTCCAACTGCCTTACTATCAATCTCCCAACTTGGAGAGACAGGCCCTTTAACCTCCTGGTTTGCACAGGTTCCCAATTTGGCAGAGGATGGAAGGGACGAGGGAGAACCCATGAGAGAGTAGCTGTTAGGCATTTGGACGGGCACATGTCACTCTAATTTCCCGGCAGGAAGAAGAATTAACCAAAGTCTCAGCCACCCACCAGGAACCAGTATAGGACATGATCCAAAATTTTGGACTTGCGTTCAGCTCACAAAAAACGAGTTGAGAAATGGAGCTCAGGGGCACAGCAATTCACAAACTGGCAGAGTGATAAAGGACAACTATCGTCCAAAAATCTGTTGAGGGAAGTCAACGAGGCGGACTTGAAAGTGAGGCAAAATAGCAGGAAACAGATTTCAAGAGGTACGTTGGAATCGCCTGTAAAGCACAGGAAGAGGGGCACAACTTGGACAATGGTGCACTTGGCCAAAAAGGGCGTATGCGTTTTCTCCTGAATATATTCAGGAGAAAACGCATACGCCCTTTTTGGCCAAGCAAGCAAGCGGGCAATGCAAATCTGCACTACAAAGAAGTATCACTTCCCACCGGTCAAAAGGGACATCCACAAAATGTGTAAAAACCAGAAAGGCAAGACAGGCCCTGGAGAACAGGGAGCCTTGTTATGCTGATGGGCGGGATGTAAATTGCCAACTGCCTCACTGGAGGAGTGCATTGTGTTCCCTAAAACAAGTAAACAACAGAGCTACAGAGCCAAGGCCACTTCCAGTCTAGGGAATATACCTGGGGAAAACTGAAAATCAATAAGAAAGAGCCACCTCCAAATTTAGGGCTGCACTGGCTACAAGAACCTCAACTTGGGTACACCTTAAATATCCCAGGAAATATAAAAATGGTTCAAAACATTGTGGTACTTACGTACGATGGAATATCCCTCAGCCATGAAATCAATGTCATAAGACCAGTAGCAGCAAAGTGAGTGGATTCAGGTACGATGATTCTAAGTGAAATAAGTCACACAGAAAAAGAAACTTATCATAAGATATCACTTATGAAGATCCTGTAAACATGGCTACACGTGAACTGAGTTAGGAAAGAGAACAGAGTCTCACATTTAGAAAACACTCTTATGCCTTCATAAAGGGGAAGGAGAGGTGGGGTGATGCATAAAACCAGAGTTTGATATAAGCACAGGGACCGTTCCAAAAACCAACTTTGGAATAGACAAGACCTACACCTTCCTCAGTGAAAGAGACTCAAAACCCCATATTTCCCACAGAGGAATATATCTGACTAGTAAGAATCTTAAAACCTATGTATTGATATGACTCCATAAGGGAATCAAGTGTGTCTAGAGTGGCATAAACATGGCAGCGAGAATCAGCTCAAACCCAGTATAAAAAGGAATTTCAAAAGCAAAACCAAAAAACAGGGAAATTCTTTACAATTCCTTCAGGGTGTCTGAGGAAACCTGGAAAGACCCTATCTACAATGACAGCTGGATGTGGCATAAGGCTGGACACTTGGGACTGAGAGGATTGGTGAGATTGGGTGAGCAAATGCAGACCCTTTCAAGCAATAATGCATGGCCCCCATTCCATGGGTCCCAACTCTCCAGGTTCAAGGGAATATTACTACAGCTATAACATGTACAGGAAACCTAGAGAATGGACACACTGTGAATACGAAAGGTTTCTAAAACTCAACGAATAGTCCCTCTCCTGGTGCTCCAGTTTGACTTTCCAACTGCCTTACTATCAATCTCCCAACTTGGAGAGACAGGCCCTTTAACCTCCTCGTTTGCACAGGTTGCCAATTTGGCAGAGGATGGAAGGGACGAGGGAGAACCCATGAGAGAGTAGCTGTTAGGCATTTGGACGGGCACATGTCACTCTAATTTCCCAACAGGAAGAAGAATTAACCAAAGTCTCAGCCACCCACCGGGAACCAGTATAGGACATGATCCAAAATTTTGGACTTGCGTTCAGCTCACAAAAAACGAGTTGAGAAATGGAGCTCAGGGGCACAGCAATTCACAAACTGGCAGAGTGATAAAGGACAACTATCGTCCAAAAATCTGTTGAGGGAAGTCAACGAGGCGGACTTGAAAGTGAGGCAAAATAGCAGGAAACAGATTTCAAGAGGTACGTTGGAATCGCCTGTAAAGCACAGGAAGAGGGGCACAACTTGGACAATGGTGCACTTGGCCAAAAAGGGCGTATGCGTTTTCTCCTGAATATATTCAGGAGAAAACGCATACGCCCTTTTTGGCCAAGCAAGCAAGCGGGCAATGCAAATCTGCACTACAAAGAAGTATCACTTCCCACCGGTCAAAAGGGACATCCACAAAATGTGTAAAAACCAGAAAGGCAAGACAGGCCCTGGAGAACAGGGAACCTTGTTATGCTGATGGGCGGGATGTAAATTGCCAACTGCCTCACTGGAGGAGTGCATTGTGTTCCCTAAAACAAGTAAACAACAGAGCTACAAAGCCAAGGCCACTTCCAGTCTAGGGAATATACCTGGGGAAAACTGAAAATCAATAAGAAAGAGCCACCTCCAAATTTAGGGCTGCACTGGCTACAAGAACCTCAACTTGGGTACACCTTAAATATCCCAGGAAATATAAAAATGGTTCAAAACATTGTGGTACTTACGTATGATGGAATATCCCTCAGCCATGAAATCAATGTCATAAGACCAGTAGCAGCAAAGTGAGTGGATTCAGGTACGATGATTCTAAGTGAAATAAGTCACACAGAAAAAGAAACTTATCATAAGATATCACTTATGAAGATCCTGTAAACATGGCTACACGTGAACTGAGTTAGGAAAGAGAACAGAGTCTCACATTTAGAAAACACTCTTATGCCTGCATAAAGGGGAAGGAGAGGTGGGGTGATGCATAAAACCAGAGTTTGATATAAGCACAGGGACCGTTTCAAACACCAACTTTGGAATTGACAAGACCGACACCTTCCTCAGTGAAAGAGACTCAAAACCCCATATTTCCCACAGAGGAATATATCTGACTAGTAAGAATCTTAAAACCTATGTATTGATATGTCTCCATAAGGGAATCAAGTGTGTCTAGAGTGGCATAAACATGGCAGCGAGAATCAGCTCAAACCCACTATAAAAAGGAATTTCAAAAGCAAAACCAAAAAACAGGGAAATTCTTTACAATTCCTTCAGGGTGTCTGAGGAAACCTGGAAAGACCCTATCTACAATGACAGCTGGATGTGGCATAAGGCTGGACACTTGGGACTGAGAGGATTGGTGAGATTGGGTGAGCAAATGCAGACCCTTTCAAGCAATAATGCATGGCCCCCATTCCATGGGTCCCAACTCTCCAGGTTCAAGGGAATATTACTACAGCTATAACATGTACAGGAAACCTAGAGAATGGACACACTGTGAATACGAAAGGTTTCTAAAACTCAACGAATAGTCCCTCTCCTGGTGCTCCAGTTTGACTTTCCAACTGCCTTACTATCAATCTCCCAACTTGGAGAGACAGGCCCTTTAACCTCCTCGTTTGCACAGGTTGCCAATTTGGCAGAGGATGGAAGGGACGAGGGAGAACCCATGAGAGAGTAGCTGTTAGGCATTTGGACGGGCACATGTCACTCTAATTTCCCAACAGGAAGAAGAATTAACCAAAGTCTCAGCCACCCACCGGGAGCCAGTATAGGACATGATCCAAAATTTTGGACTTGCGTTCAGCTCACAAAAAACGAGTTGAGAAATGGAGCTCAGGGGCACAGCAATTCACAAACTGGCAGAGTGATAAAGGACAACTATCGTCCAAAAATCTGTTGAGGGAAGTCAACGAGGCGGACTTGAAAGTGAGGCAAAATAGCAGGAAACAGATTTCAAGAGGTACGTTGGAATCGCCTGTAAAGCACAGGAAGAGGGGCACAACTTGGACAATGGTGCACTTGGCCAAAAAGGGCGTATGCGTTTTCTCCTGAATATATTCAGGAGAAAACGCATACGCCCTTTTTGGCCAAGCAAGCAAGCGGGCAATGCAAATCTGCACTACAAAGAAGTATCACTTCCCACCGGTCAAAAGGGACATCCACAAAATGTGTAAAAACCAGAAAGGCAAGACAGGCCCTGGAGAACAGGGAACCTTGTTATGCTGATGGGCGGGATGTAAATTGCCAACTGCCTCACTGGAGGAGTGCATTGTGTTCCCTAAAACAAGTAAACAACAGAGCTACAAAGCCAAGGCCACTTCCAGTCTAGGGAATATACCTGGGGAAAACTGAAAATCAATAAGAAAGAGCCACCTCCAAATTTAGGGCTGCACTGGCTACAAGAACCTCAACTTGGGTACACCTTAAATATCCCAGGAAATATAAAAATGGTTCAAAACATTGTGGTACTTACGTATGATGGAATATCCCTCAGCCATGAAATCAATGTCATAAGACCAGTAGCAGCAAAGTGAGTGGATTCAGGTACGATGATTCTAAGTGAAATAAGTCACACAGAAAAAGAAACTTATCATAAGATATCACTTATGAAGATCCTGTAAACATGGCTACACGTGAACTGAGTTAGGAAAGAGAACAGAGTCTCACATTTAGAAAACACTCTTATGCCTGCATAAAGGGGAAGGAGAGGTGGGGTGATGCATAAAACCAGAGTTTGATATAAGCACAGGGACCGTTTCAAACACCAACTTTGGAATTGACAAGACCGACACCTTCCTCAGTGAAAGAGACTCAAAACCCCATATTTCCCACAGAGGAATATATCTGACTAGTAAGAATCTTAAAACCTATGTATTGATATGTCTCCATAAGGGAATCAAGTGTGTCTAGAGTGGCATAAACATGGCAGCGAGAATCAGCTCAAACCCACTATAAAAAGGAATTTCAAAAGCAAAACCAAAAAACAGGGAAATTCTTTACAATTCCTTCAGGGTGTCTGAGGAAACCTGGAAAGACCCTATCTACAATGACAGCTGGATGTGGCATAAGGCTGGACACTTGGGACTGAGAGGATTGGTGAGATTGGGTGAGCGAATGCAGACCCTTTCAAGCAATAATGCATGGCCCCCATTCCATGGGTCCCAACTCTCCAGGTTCAAGGGAATATTACTACAGCTATAACATGTACAGGAAACCTAGAGAATGGACACACTGTGAATACGAAAGGTTTCTAAAACACAACGAATAGTCCCTCTCCTGGTGCTCCAGTTTGACTTTCCAACTGCCTTACTATCAATCTCCCAACTTGGACAGACAGGCCCTTTAACCTCCTGGTTTGCACAGGTTCCCAATTTGGCAGAGGATGGAAGGGACGAGGGAGAACCCATGAGAGAGTAGCTGTTAGGCATTTGGACGGGCACATGTCACTCTAATTTCCCGGCAGGAAGAAGAATTAACCAAAGTCTCAGCCACCCACCGGGAACCAGTATAGGACATGATCCAAAATTTTGGACTTGCGTTCAGCTCACAAAAAACGAGTTGAGAAATGGAGCTCAGGGGCACAGCAATTCACAAACTGGCAGAGTGATAAAGGACAACTATCGTCCAAAAATCTGTTGAGGGAAGTCAACGAGGCGGACTTGAAAGTGAGGCAAAATAGCAGGAAACAGATTTCAAGAGGTACGTTGGAATCGCCTGTAAAGCACAGGAAGAGGGGCACAACTTGGACAATGGTGCACTTGGCCAAAAAGGGCGTATGCGTTTTCTCCTGAATATATTCAGGAGAAAACGCATACGCCCTTTTTGGCCAAGCAAGCAAGCGGGCAATGCAAATCTGCACTACAAAGAAGTATCACTTCCCACCGGTCAAAAGGGACATCCACAAAATGTGTAGAAACCAGAAAGGCAAGACAGGCCCTGGAGAACTGGGAGCCTTGTTATGCTGATGGGCGGGATGTAAATTGCCAACTGCCTCACTGGAGGAGTGCATTGTGTTCCCTAAAACAAGTAAACAACAGAGCTACAGAGCCAAGGCCACTTCCAGTCTAGGGAATATACCTTGGGAAAACTGAAAATCAATAAGAAAGAGCCACCTCCAAATTTAGGGCTGCACTGACTACAAGAACCTCAACTTGGGTACACCTTAAATATCCCAGGAAATATAAAAATGGTTCAAAACATTGTGGTACTTACGTACGATGGAATATCCCTCAGCCATGAAATCAATGTCATAAGACCAGTAGCAGCAAAGTGAGTGGATTCAGGTACGATGATTCTAAGTGAAATAAGTCACACAGAAAAAGAAACTTATCATAAGATATCACTTATGAAGATCCTGTAAACATGGCTACACGTGAACTGAGTTAGGAAAGAGAACAGAGTCTCACATTTAGAAAACACTCTTATGCCTGCATAAAGGGGAAGGAGAGGTGGGGTGATGCATAAAACCAGAGTTTGATATAAGCACAGGGACCGTTTCAAAAACCAACTTTGGAATTGACAAGACCGACACCTTCCTCAGTGAAAGAGACTCAAAACCCCATATTTCCCACAGAGGAATATATCTGACTAGTAAGAATCTTAAAACCTATGTATTGATATGACTCCATAAGGGAATCAAGTGTGTCTAGAGTGGCATAAACATGGCAGCGAGAATCAGCTCAAACCCACTATAAAAAGGATTTTCAAAAGCAAAACCAAAAAACAGGGAAATTCTTTACAATTCCTTCAGGGTGTCTGAGGAAACCTGGAAAGACCCTATCTACAATGACAGCTGGATGTGGCATAAGGCTGGACACTTGGGACTGAGAGGATTGGTGAGATTGGGTGAGCAAATGCAGACCCTTTCAAGCAATAATGCATGGCCCCCATTCCATGGGTCCCAACTCTCCAGGTTCAAGGGAATATTACTACAGCTATAACATGTACAGGAAACCTAGAGAATGGACACACTGTGAATACGAAAGGTTTCTAAAACTCAACGAATAGTCCCTCTCCTGGTGCTCCACTTTGACTTTCCAACTGCCTTACTATCAATCTCCCAACTTGGAGAGACAGGCCCTTTAACCTCCTGGTTTGCACAGGTTCCCAATTTGGCAGAGGATGGAAGGGACGAGGGAGAACCCATGAGAGAGTAGCTGTTAGGCATTTGGACGGGCACATGTCACTCTAATTTCCCGGCAGGAAGAAGAATTAACCAAAGTCTCAGCCACCCACCGGGAACCAGTATAGGACATGATCCAAAATTTTGGACTTGCGTTCAGCTCACAAAAAACGAGTTGAGAAATGGAGCTCAGGGGCACAGCAATTCACAAACTGGCAGAGTGATAAAGGACAACTATCGTCCAAAAATCTGTTGAGGGAAGTCAACGAGGCGGACTTGAAAGTGAGGCAAAATAGCAGGAAACAGATTTCAAGAGGTACGTTGGAATCGCCTGTAAAGCACAGGAAGAGGGGCACAACTTGGACAATGGTGCACTTGGCCAAAAAGGGCGTATGCGTTTTCTCCTGAATATATTCAGGAGAAAACGCATACGCCCTTTTTGGCCAAGCAAGCAAGCGGGCAATGCAAATCTGCACTACAAAGAAGTATCACTTCCCACCGGTCAAAAGGGACATCCACAAAATGTGTAGAAACCAGAAAGGCAAGACAGGCCCTGGAGAACTGGGAGCCTTGTTATGCTGATGGGCGGGATGTAAATTGCCAACTGCCTCACTGGAGGAGTGCATTGTGTTCCCTAAAACAAGTAAACAACAGAGCTACAGAGCCAAGGCCACTTCCAGTCTAGGGAATATACCTTGGGAAAACTGAAAATCAATAAGAAAGAGCCACCTCCAAATTTAGGGCTGCACTGACTACAAGAACCTCAACTTGGGTACACCTTAAATATCCCAGGAAATATAAAAATGGTTCAAAACATTGTGGTACTTACGTACGATGGAATATCCCTCAGCCATGAAATCAATGTCATAAGACCAGTAGCAGCAAAGTGAGTGGATTCAGGTACGATGATTCTAAGTGAAATAAGTCACACAGAAAAAGAAACTTATCATAAGATATCACTTATGAAGATCCTGTAAACATGGCTACACGTGAACTGAGTTAGGAAAGAGAACAGAGTCTCACATTTAGAAAACACTCTTATGCCTGCATAAAGGGGAAGGAGAGGTGGGGTGATGCATAAAACCAGAGTTTGATATAAGCACAGGGACCGTTTCAAAAACCAACTTTGGAATTGACAAGACCGACACCTTCCTCAGTGAAAGAGACTCAAAACCCCATATTTCCCACAGAGGAATATATCTGACTAGTAAGAATCTTAAAACCTATGTATTGATATGACTCCATAAGGGAATCAAGTGTGTCTAGAGTGGCATAAACATGGCAGCGAGAATCAGCTCAAACCCACTATAAAAAGGAATTTCAAAAGCAAAACCAAAAAACAGGGAAATTCTTTACAATTCCTTCAGGGTGTCTGAGGAAACCTGGAAAGACCCTATCTACAATGACAGCTGGATGTGGCATAAGGCTGGACACTTGGGACTGAGAGGATTGGTGAGATTGGGTGAGCAAATGCAGACCCTTTCAAGCAATAATGCATGGCCCCCATTCCATGGGTCCCAACTCTCCAGGTTCAAGGGAATATTACTACAGCTATAACATGTACAGGAAACCTAGAGAATGGACACACTGTGAATACGAAAGGTTTCTAAAACTCAACGAATAGTCCCTCTCCTGGTGCTCCAGTTTGACTTTCCAACTGCCTTACTATCAATCTCCCAACTTGGACAGACAGGCCCTTTAACCTCCTGGTTTGCACAGGTTCCCAATTTGGCAGAGGATGGAAGGGACGAGGGAGAACCCATGAGAGAGTAGCTGTTAGGCATTTGGACGGGCACATGTCACTCTAATTTCCCGGCAGGAAGAAGAATTAACCAAAGTCTCAGCCACCCACCGGGAACCAGTATAGGACATGATCCAAAATTTTGGACTTGCGTTCAGCTCACAAAAAACGAGTTGAGAAATGGAGCTCAGGGGCACAGCAATTCACAAACTGGCAGAGTGATAAAGGACAACTATCGTCCAAAAATCTGTTGAGGGAAGTCAACGAGGCGGACTTGAAAGTGAGGCAAAATAGCAGGAAACAGATTTCAAGAGGTACGTTGGAATCGCCTGTAAAGCACAGGAAGAGGGGCACAACTTGGACAATGGTGCACTTGGCCAAAAAGGGCGTATGCGTTTTCTCCTGAATATATTCAGGAGAAAACGCATACGCCCTTTTTGGCCAAGCAAGCAAGCGGGCAATGCAAATCTGCACTACAAAGAAGTATCACTTCCCACCGGTCAAAAGGGACATCCACAAAATGTGTAGAAACCAGAAAGGCAAGACAGGCCCTGGAGAACTGGGAGCCTTGTTATGCTGATGGGCGGGATGTAAATTGCCAACTGCCTCACTGGAGGAGTGCATTGTGTTCCCTAAAACAAGTAAACAACAGAGCTACAGAGCCAAGGCCACTTCCAGTCTAGGGAATATACCTTGGGAAAACTGAAAATCAATAAGAAAGAGCCACCTCCAAATTTAGGGCTGCACTGACTACAAGAACCTCAACTTGGGTACACCTTAAATATCCCAGGAAATATAAAAATGGTTCAAAACATTGTGGTACTTACGTACGATGGAATATCCCTCAGCCATGAAATCAATGTCATAAGACCAGTAGCAGCAAAGTGAGTGGATTCAGGTACGATGATTCTAAGTGAAATAAGTCACACAGAAAAAGAAACTTATCATAAGATATCACTTATGAAGATCCTGTAAACATGGCTACACGTGAACTGAGTTAGGAAAGAGAACAGAGTCTCACATTTAGAAAACACTCTTATGCCTGCATAAAGGGGAAGGAGAGGTGGGGTGATGCATAAAACCAGAGTTTGATATAAGCACAGGGACCGTTTCAAAAACCAACTTTGGAATTGACAAGACCGACACCTTCCTCAGTGAAAGAGACTCAAAACCCCATATTTCCCACAGAGGAATATATCTGACTAGTAAGAATCTTAAAACCTATGTATTGATATGTCTCCATAAGGGAATCAAGTGTGTCTAGAGTGGCATAAACATGGCAGCGAGAATCAGCTCAAACCCACTATAAAAAGGAATTTCAAAAGCAAAACCAAAAAACAGGGAAATTCTTTACAATTCCTTCAGGGTGTCTGAGGAAACCTGGAAAGACCCTATCTACAATGACAGCTGGATGTGGCATAAGGCTGGACACTTGGGACTGAAAGGATTGGTGAGATTGGGTGAGCAAATGCAGACCCTTTCAAGCAATAATGCATGGCCCCCATTCCATGGGTCCCAACTCTCCAGGTTCAAGGGAATATTACTACAGCTATAACATGTACAGGAAACCTAGAGAATGGACACACTGTGAATACGAAAGGTTTCTAAAACTCAACGAATAGTCCCTCTCCTGGTGCTCCAGTTTGACTTTCCAACTGCCTTACTATCAATCTCCCAACTTGGAGAGACAGGCCCTTTAACCTCCTGGTTTGAACAGGTTCCCAATTTGGCAGAGGATGGAAGGGACGAGGGAGAACCCATGAGAGAGTAGCTGTTAGGCATTTGGACGGGCACATGTCACTCTAATTTCCCGGCAGGAAGAAGAATTAACCAAAGTCTCAGCCACCCACCGGGAACCAGTATAGGACATGATCCAAAATTTTGGACTTGCGTTCAGCTCACAAAAAACGAGTTGAGAAATGGAGCTCAGGGGCACAGCAATTCACAAACTGGCAGAGTGATAAAGGACAACTATCGTCCAAAAATCTGTTGAGGGAAGTCAACGAGGCGGACTTGAAAGCGAGGCAAAATAGCAGGAAACAGATTTCAAGAGGTACCTTGGAATCGCCTGTAAAGCACAGGAAGAGGGGCACAACTTGGACAATGGTTCACTTGGCCAAAAAGGGCGTATGCACTTTCTCCTGAATATATTCAGGAGAAAACGCATACGCCCTTTTTGGCCAAGCAAGCAAGCGGGCAATGCAAATCTGCACTACAAAGAAGTATCACTTCCCACCGGTCAAAAGGGACATCCACAAAATGTGTAAAAACCAGAAAGGCAAGACAGGCCCTGGAGAACACGGAGCCTTGTTATGCTGATGGGCGGGATGTAAATTGCCAACTGCCTCACTGGAGGAGTGCATTGTGTTCCCTAAAACAAGTAAACAACAGAGCTACAGAGCCAAGGCCACTTCCAGTCTAGGGAATATACCTGGGGAAAACTGAAAATCAATAAGAAAGAGCCACCTCCAAATTTAGGGCTGCACTGGCTACAAGAACCTCAACTTAGGTACACCTTAAATATCCCAGGAAATATAAAAATGGTTCAAAACATTGTGGTACTTACATACGATGGAATATCCCTCAGCCATGAAATCAATGTCATAAGACCAGTAGCAGCAAAGTGAGTGGATTCAGGTACGATGATTCTAAGTGAAATAAGTCACACAGAAAAAGAAACTTATCATAAGATATCACTTATGAAGATCCTGTAAACATGGCTACACGTGAACTGAGTTAGGAAAGAGAACAGAGTCTCACATTTAGAAAACACTCTTATGCCTGCATAAAGGGGAAGGAGAGGTGGGGTGATGCATAAAACCAGAGTTTGATATAAGCACAGGGACCGTTTCAAAAACCAACTTTGGAATTGACAAGACCGACACCTTCCTCAGTGAAAGAGACTCAAAACCCCATATTTCCCACAGAGGAATATATCTGACTAGTAAGAATCTTAAAACCTATGTATTGATATGACTCCATAAGGGAATCAAGTGTGTCTAGAGTGGCATAAACATGGCAGCGAGAATCAGCTCAAACCCACTATAAAAAGGAATTTCAAAAGCAAAACCAAAAAACAGGGAAATTCTTTACAATTCCTTCAGGGTGTCTGAGGAAACCTGGAAAGACCCTATCTACAATGACAGCTGGATGTGGCATAAGGCTGGACACTTGGGACTGAGAGGATTGGTGAGATTGGGTGAGCAAATGCAGACCCTTTCAAGCAATAATGCATGGCCCCCATTCCATGGGTCCCAACTCTCCAGGTTCAAGGGAATATTACTACAGCTATAACATGTACAGGAAACCTAGAGAATGGACACACTGTGAATACGAAAGGTTTCTAAAACTCAACGAATAGTCCCTCTCCTGGTGCTCCAGTTTGACTTTCCAACTGCCTTACTATCAATCTCCCAACTTGGAGAGACAGGCCCTTTAACCTCCTGGTTTGCACAGGTTCCCAATTTGCCAGAGGATGGAAGGGACGAGGGAGAACCCATGAGAGAGTAGCTGTTAGGCATTTGGACGGGCACATGTCACTCTAATTTCCCGGCAGGAAGAAGAATTAACCAAAGTCTCAGCCACCCACCGGGAACCAGTATAGGACATGATCCAAAATTTTGGACTTGCGTTCAGCTCACAAAAAACGAGTTGAGAAATGGAGCTCAGGGGCACAGCAATTCACAAACTGGCAGAGTGATAAAGGACAACTATCGTCCAAAAATCTGTTGAGGGAAGTCAACGAGGCGGACTTGAAAGTGAGGCAAAATAGCAGGAAACAGATTTCAAGAGGTACGTTGGAATCGCCTGTAAAGCACAGGAAGAGGGGCACAACTTGGACAATGGTGCACTTGGCCAAAAAGGGCGTATGCGTTTTCTCCTGAATATATTCAGGAGAAAACGCATACGCCCTTTTTGGCCAAGCAAGCAAGCGGGCAATGCAAATCTGCACTACAAAGAAGTATCACTTCCCACCGGTCAAAAGGGACATCCACAAAATGTGTAAAAACCAGAAAGGCAAGACAGGCCCTGGAGAACAGGGAGCCTTGTTATGCTGATGGGCGGGATGTAAATTGCCAACTGCCTCACTGGAGGAGTGCATTGTGTTCCCTAAAACAAGTAAACAACAGAGCTACAGAGCCAAGGCCACTTCCAGTCTAGGAAATATAATTGGGGAAAACTGAAAATCAATAAGAAAGAGCCACCTCCAAATTTAGGGCTGCACTGGCTACAAGAACCTCAACTTGGGTACACCTTAAATATCCCAGGAAATATAAAAATGGTTCAAAACATTGTGGTACTTACGTACGATGGAATATCCCTCAGCCATGAAATCAATGTCATAAGACCAGTAGCAGCAAAGTGAGTGGATTCAGGTACGATGATTCTAAGTGAAATAAGTCACACAGAAAAAGAAACTTATAATAAGATATCACTTATGAAGATCCTGTAAACATGGCTACACGTGAACTGAGTTAGGAAAGAGAACAGAGTCTCACATTTAGAAAACACTCTTATGCCTGCATAAAGGGGAAGGAGAGGTGGGGTGATGCATAAAACCAGAGTTTGATATAAGCACAGGGACCATTTCAAAAACCTACTTTGGAATTGACAAGACCGACACCTTCCTCAGTGAAAGAGACTCAAAACCCCATATTTCCCACAGAGGAATATATCTGACTAGTAAGAATCTTAAAACCTATGTATTGATATGTCTCCATAAGGGAATCAAGTGTGTCTAGAGTGGCATAAACATGGCAGCGAGAATCAGCTCAAACCCACTATAAAAAGGAATTTCAAAAGCAAAACCAAAAAACAGGGAAATTCTTTACAATTCCTTCAGGGTGTCTGAGGAAACCTGGAAAGACCCTATCTACAATGACAGCTGGATGTGGCATAAGGCTGGACACTTGGGACTGAGGATTGGTGAGATTGGGTGAGCAAATGCAGACCCTTTCAAGCAATAATGCATGGCCCCCATTCCATGGGTCCCAACTCTCCAGGTTCAAGGGAATATTACTACAGCTATAACATGTACAGGAAACCTAGAGAATGGACACACTGTGAATACGAAAGGTTTCTAAAACTCAACGAATAGTCCCTCTCCTGGTGCTCCAGTTTGACTTTCCAACTGCCTTACTATCAATCTCCCAACTTGGAGAGACAGGCCCTTTAACCTCCTGGTTTGCACAGGTTCCCAATTTGGCAGAGGATGGAAGGGACGAGGGAGAACCCATGAGAGAGTAGCTATTAGGCATTTGGACGGGCACATGTCACTCTAATTTCCCGGCAGGAAGAAGAATTAACCAAAGTCTCAGCCACCCACCGGGAACCAGTATAGGACATGATCCAAAATTTTGGACTTGCGTTCAGCTCACAAAAAACGAGTTGAGAAATGGAGCTCAGGGGCACAGCAATTCACAAACTGGCAGAGTGATAAAGGACAACTATCGTCCAAAAATCTGTTGAGGGAAGTCAACGAGGCGGACTTGAAAGTGAGGCAAAATAGCAGGAAACAGATTTCAAGAGGTACGTTGGAATCGCCTGTAAAGCACAGGAAGAGGGGCACAACTTGGACAATGGTGCACTTGGCCAAAAAGGGCGTATGCGTTTTCTCCTGAATATATTCAGGAGAAAACGCATACGCCCTTTTTGGCCAAGCAAGCAAGCGGGCAATGCAAATCTGCACTACAAAGAAGTATCACTTCCCACCGGTCAAAAGGGACATCCACAAAATGTGTAAAAACCAGAAAGGCAAGACAGGCCCTGGAGAACTGGGAGCCTTGTTATGCTGATGGGCGGGATGTAAACTGCCAACTGCCTCACTGGAGGAGTGCATTGTGTTCCCTAAAACAAGTAAACAACAGAGCTACAGAGCCAAGGCCACTTCCAGTCTAGGGAATATACCTTGGGAAAACTGAAAATCAATAAGAAAGAGCCACCTCCAAATTTAGGGCTGCACTGACTACAAGAACCTCAACTTGGGTACACCTTAAATATCCCAGGAAATATAAAAATGGTTCAAAACATTGTGGTACTTACGTACGATGGAATATCCCTCAGCCATGAAATCAATGTCATAAGACCAGTAGCAGCAAAGTGAGTGGATTCAGGTACGATGATTCTAAGTGAAAAAAGTCACACAGAAAAAGAAACTTATCATAAGATATCACTTAGGAAGATCCTGTAAACATGGCTACACGTGAACTGAGTTAGGAAAGAGAACAGAGTCTCACATTTAGAAAACACTCTTATGCCTGCATAAAGGGGAAGGAGAGGTGGAGTGATGCATAAAACCAGAGTTTGATATAAGCACAGGGACCGTTCCAAAAACCAACTTTGGAATAGACAAGACCTACACCTTCCTCAGTGAAAGAGACTCAAAACCCCATATTTCCCGCAGAGGAATATATCTGACTAGTAAGAATCTTAAATCCTATGTATTGATATGTCTCCATAAGGGAATCAAGTGTGTCTAGAGTGGCATAAACATGGCAGCGAGAATCAGCTCAAACCCACTATAAAAAGGAATTTCAAAAGCAAAACCAAAAAACAGGGAAATTCTTTACAATTCCTTCAGGGTGTCTGAGGAAACCTGGAAAGACCCTATCTACAATGACAGCTGGATGTGGCATAAGGCTGGACACTTGGGACTGAGAGGATTGGTGAGATTGGGTGAGCAAATGCAGACCCTTTCAAGCAATAATGCATGGCCCCCATTCCATGGGTCCCAACTCTCCAGGTTCAAGGGAATATTACTACAGCTATAACATGTACAGGAAACCTAGAGAATGGACACACTGTGAATACGAAAGGTTTCTAAAACTCAACGAATAGTCCCTCTCCTGGTGCTCCAGTTTGACTTTCCAACTGCCTTACTATCAATCTCCCAACTTGGAGAGACAGGCCCTTTAACCTCCTGGTTTGCACAGGTTCCCAATTTGGCAGAGGATGGAAGGGACGAGGGAGAACCCATGAGAGAGTAGCTGTTAGGCATTTGGACGGGCACATGTCACTCTAATTTCCCGGCAGGAAGAAGAATTAACCAAAGTCTCAGCCACCCACCGGGAACCAGTATAGGACATGATCCAAAATTTTGGACTTGCGTTCAGCTCACAAAAAACGAGTTGAGAAATGGAGCTCAGGGGCACAGCAATTCACAAACTGGCAGAGTGATAAAGGACAACTATCGTCCAAAAATCTGTTGAGGGAAGTCAACGAGGCGGACTTGAAAGTGAGGCAAAATAGCAGGAAACAGATTTCAAGAGGTACGTTGGAATCGCCTGTAAAGCACAGGAAGAGGGGCACAACTTGGACAATGGTGCACTTGGCCAAAAAGGGCGTATGCGTTTTCTCCTGAATATATTCAGGAGAAAACGCATACGCCCTTTTTGGCCAAGCAAGCAAGCGGGCAATGCAAATCTGCACTACAAAGGAGTATCACTTCCCACCGGTCAAAAGGGACATCCACAAAATGTGTAAAAACCAGAAAGGCAAGACAGGCCCTGGAGAACTGGGAGCCTTGTTATGCTGATGGGCGGGATGTAAACTGCCAACTGCCTCACTGGAGGAGTGCATTGTGTTCCCTAAAACAAGTAAACAACAGAGCTACAGAGCCAAGGCCACTTCCAGTCCAGGGAATATACCTTGGGAAAACTGAAAATCAATAAGAAAGAGCCACCTCCAAATTTAGGGCTGCACTGACTACAAGAACCTCAACTTGGGTACACCTTAAATATCCCAGGAAATATAAAAATGGTTCAAAACATTTTGGTACTTACGTATGATGGAATATCCCTCAGCGATGAAATCAATGTCATAAGACCAGTAGCAGCAAAGTGAGTGGATTCAGGTACGATGATTCTAAGTGAAATAAGTCACACAGAAAAAGAAACTTATCATAAGATATCACTTATGAAGATCCTGTAAACATGGCTACACGTGAACTGAGTTAGGAAAGAGAACAGAGTCTCACATTTAGAAAACACTCTTATGCCTGCATAAAGGGGAAGGAGAGGTGGGGTGATGCATAAAACCAGAGTTTGATATAAGCACAGGGACCGTTCCAAAAACCAACTTTGGAATAGACAAGACCTACACCTTCCTCAGTGAAAGAGACTCAAAACCCCATATTTCCCGCAGAGGAATATATCTGACTAGTAAGAATCTTAAAACCTATGTATTGATATGTCTCCATAAGGGAATCAAGTGTGTCTAGAGTGGCATAAACATGGCAGCGAGTATCAGCTCAAACCCACTATAAAAAGGAATTTCAAAAGCAAAACCAAAAAACAGGGAAATTCTTTACAATTCCTTCAGGGTGTCTGAGGAAACCTGGAAAGACCCTATCTACAATGACAGCTGGATGTGGCATAAGGCTGGACACTTGGGACTGAGAGGATTGGTGAGATTGGGTGAGCAAATGCAGACCCTTTCAAGCAATAATGCATGGCCCCCATTCCATGGGTCCCAACTCTCCAGGTTCAAGGGAATATTACTACAGCTATAACATGTACAGGAAACCTAGAGAATGGACACACTGTGAATACGAAAGGTTTCTAAAACTCAACGAATAGTCCCTCTCCTGGTGCTCCAGTTTGACTTTCCAACTGCCTTACTATCAATCTCCCAACTTGGAGAGACAGGCCCTTTAACCTCCTGGTTTGCACAGGTTCCCAATTTGGCAGAGGATGGAAGGGACGAGGGAGAACCCATGAGAGAGTAGCTGTTAGGCATTTGGACGGGCACATGTCACTCTAATTTCCCGGCAGGAAGAAGAATTAACCAAAGTCTCAGCCACCCACCGGGAACCAGTATAGGACATGATCCAAAATTTTGGACTTGCGTTCAGCTCACAAAAAACGAGTTGAGAAATGGAGCTCAGGGGCACAGCAATTCACAAACTGGCAGAGTGATAAAGGACAACTATCGTCCAAAAATCTGTTGAGGGAAGTCAACGAGGCGGACTTGAAAGTGAGGCAAAATAGCAGGAAACAGATTTCAAGAGGTACGTTGGAATCGCCTGTAAAGCACAGGAAGAGGGGCACAACTTGGACAATGGTGCACTTGGCCAAAAAGGGCGTATGCGTTTTCTCCTGAATATATTCAGGAGAAAACGCATACGCCCTTTTTGGCCAAGCAAGCAAGCGGGCAATGCAAATCTGCACTACAAAGGAGTATCACTTCCCACCGGTCAAAAGGGACATCCACAAAATGTGTAAAAACCAGAAAGGCAAGACAGGCCCTGGAGAACTGGGAGCCTTGTTATGCTGATGGGCGGGATGTAAACTGCCAACTGCCTCACTGGAGGAGTGCATTGTGTTCCCTAAAACAAGTAAACAACAGAGCTACAGAGCCAAGGCCACTTCCAGTCCAGGGAATATACCTTGGGAAAACTGAAAATCAATAAGAAAGAGCCACCTCCAAATTTAGGGCTGCACTGACTACAAGAACCTCAACTTGGGTACACCTTAAATATCCCAGGAAATATAAAAATGGTTCAAAACATTTTGGTACTTACGTATGATGGAATATCCCTCAGCGATGAAATCAATGTCATAAGACCAGTAGCAGCAAAGTGAGTGGATTCAGGTACGATGATTCTAAGTGAAATAAGTCACACAGAAAAAGAAACTTATCATAAGATATCACTTATGAAGATCCTGTAAACATGGCTACACGTGAACTGAGTTAGGAAAGAGAACAGAGTCTCACATTTAGAAAACACTCTTATGCCTGCATAAAGGGGAAGGAGAGGTGGGGTGATGCATAAAACCAGAGTTTGATATAAGCACAGGGACCGTTCCAAAAACCAACTTTGGAATAGACAAGACCTACACCTTCCTCAGTGAAAGAGACTCAAAACCCCATATTTCCCGCAGAGGAATATATCTGACTAGTAAGAATCTTAAAACCTATGTATTGATATGTCTCCATAAGGGAATCAAGTGTGTCTAGAGTGGCATAAACATGGCAGCGAGTATCAGCTCAAACCCACTATAAAAAGGAATTTCAAAAGCAAAACCAAAAAACAGGGAAATTCTTTACAATTCCTTCAGGGTGTCTGAGGAAACCTGGAAAGACCCTATCTACAATGACAGCTGGATGTGGCATAAGGCTGGACACTTGGGACTGAGAGGATTGGTGAGATTGGGTGAGCGAATGCAGACCCTTTCAAGCAATAATGCATGGCCCCCATTCCATGGGTCCCAACTCTCCATGTTCAAGAGAATATTACTACAGCTATAACATGTACAGGAAACCTAGAGAATGTACACACTGTGAATACGAAAGGTTTCTAAAACTCAACGAATAGTCCCTCTCCTGGTGCTCCAGTTTGACTTTCCAACTGCCTTACTATCAATCTCCCAACTTGGAGAGACAGGCCCTTTAACCTCCTGGTTTGCACAGGTTCCCAATTTGGCAGAGGATGGAAGGGACGAGGGAGAACCCATGAGAGAGTAGCTGTTAGGCATTTGGACGGGCACATGTCACTCTAATTTCCCGGCAGGAAGAAGAATTAACCAAAGTCTCAGCCACCCACCGGGAACCAGTATAGGACATGATCCAAAATTTTGGACTTGCGTTCAGCTCACAAAAAACGAGTTGAGAAATGGAGCTCAGGGGCACAGCAATTCACAAACTGGCAGAGTGATAAAGGACAACTATCGTCCAAAAATCTGTTGAGGGAAGTCAACGAGGCGGACTTGAAAGCGAGGCAAAATAGCAGGAAATAGATTTCAAGAGGTACGTTGGAATCGCCTGTAAAGCACAGGAAGAGGGGCACAACTTGGACAATGGTGCACTTGGCCAAAAAGGGCGTATGCGTTTTCTCCTGAATATATTCAGGAGAAAACGCATACGCCCTTTTTGGCCAAGCAAGCAAGCGGGCAATGCAAATCTGCACTACAAAGAAGTATCACTTCCCTCCGGTCAAAAGGGACATCCACAAAATGTGTAAAAACCAGAAAGGCAAGACAGGCCCTGGAGAACTGGGAGCCTTGTTATGCTGATGGGCGGGATGTAAACTGCCAACTGCCTCACTGGAGGAGTGCATTGTGTTCCCTAAAACAAGTAAACAACAGAGCTACAGAGCCAAGGCCACTTCCAGTCTAGGGAATATACCTTGGGAAAACTGAAAATCAATAAGAAGGAGCCACCTCCAAATTTAGGGCTGCACTGACTACAAGAACCTCAACTTGGGACACCTTAAATATCCCAGGAAATATAAAAATGGTTCAAAACATTGTGGTACTTACGTATGATGGAATATCCCTCAGCGATGAAATCAATGTCATAAGACCAGTAGCAGCAAAGTGAGTGGATTCAGGTACGATGATTCTAAGTGAAATAAGTCACACAGAAAAAGAAACTTATCATAAGATATCACTTATGAAGATCCTGTAAACATGGCTACACGTGAACTGAGTTAGGAAAGAGAACAGAGTCTCACATTTAGAAAACACTCTTATGCCTGCATAAAGGGGAAGGAGAGGTGGGGTGATGCATAAAACCAGAGTTTGATATAAGCACAGGGACCGTTCCAAAAACCAACTTTGGAATAGACAAGACCTACACCTTCCTCAGTGAAAGAGACTCAAAACCCCATATTTCCCACAGAGGAATATATCTGACTAGTAAGAATCTTAAATCCTATGTATTGATATGTCTCCATAAGGGAATCAAGTGTGTCTAGAGTGGCATAAACATGGCAGCGAGAATCAGCTCAAACCCACTATAAAAAGGAATTTCAAAAGCAAAACCAAAAAACAGGGAAATTCTTTACAATTCCTTCAGGGTGTCTGAGGAAACCTGGAAAAACCCTATCTACAATGACAGCTGGATGTGGCATAAGGCTGGACACTTGGGACTGAGAGGATTGGTGAGATTGGGTGAGCAAATGCAGACCCTTTCAAGCAATAATGCATGGCCCCCATTCCATGGGTCCCAACTCTCCAGGTTCAAGGGAATATTACTACAGCTATAACATGTACAGGAAACCTAGAGAATGGACACACTGTGAATATGAAAGGTTTCTAAAACTCAACGAATAGTCCCTCTCCTGGTGCTCCAGTTTGACTTTCCAACTGCCTTACTATCAATCTCCCAACTTGGAGAGACAGGCCCTTTAACCTCCTGGTTTGCACAGGTTCCCAATTTGGCAGAGGATGGAAGGGACGAGGGAGAACCCATGAGAGAGTAGCTGTTAGGCATTTGGACGGGCACATGTCACTCTAATTTCCCGGCAGGAAGAAGAATTAACCAAAGTCTCAGCCAACCCCCGGGAACCAGTATAGGACATGATCCAAAATTTTGGACTTGTGTTCAGCTCACAAAAAACGAGTTGAGAAATGGAGCTCAGGGGCACAGTAATTCACAAACTGGCAGAGTGATAAAGGACAACTATCGTCCAAAAATCTGTTGAGGGAAGTCAACGAGGCAGACTTGAAAGCGAGGCAAAATAGCAGGAAACAGATTTCAAGAGGTACCTTGGAATCGCCTGTAAAGCACAGGAAGAGGGGCACAACTTGGACAATAGTGCACTTGGCCAAAAAGGGCGTATGCGTTTTCTCCTGAATATATTCAGGAGAAAACGCATACGCCCTTTTTGGCCAAGCAAGCAAGCGGGCAATGCAAATCTGCACTACAAAGAAGTATCACTTCCCACCGGTCAAAAGGGACATCCACAAAATGTGTAAAAACCAGAAAGGCAAGACAGGCCCTGGAGAACTGGGAGCCTTGTTATGCTGATGGGCGGGATGTAAATTGCCAACAGCCTCACTGGAGGAGTGCATTGTGTTCCCTAAAACAAGTAAACAACAGAGCTACAGAGCCAAGGCCACTTCCAGTCTAGGGAATATACCTTGGGAAAACTGAAAATCAATAAGAAAGAGCCACCTCCAAATTTAGGGCTGCACTGACTACAAGAACCTCAACTTGGGTACACCTTAAATATCCCCGGAAATATAAAAATGGTTCAAAACATTGTGGTACTTACGTACGATGGAATATCCCTCAGCCATGAAATCAATGTCATAAGACCAGTAGCAGCAAAGTGAGTGGATTCAGTTACGATGATTCTAAGTGAAATAAGTCACACAGAAAAAGAAACTTATCATAAGATATCACTTATGAAGATCCTGTAAACATGGCTACACGTGAATTGAGTTAGGAAAGGGAACAGAGTCTCACATTTAGAAAACACTCTTATGCCTGCATAAAGGGGAAGGAGAGGTGGGGTGATGCATAAAACCAGAGCTTGATATAAGCACAGGGACCGTTTCAAAAACCAACTTTGGAATTGACAAGACCGACACCTTCCTCAGTGAAAGAGACTCAAAACACCATATTTCCCACAGAGGAATATATCTGACTAGTAAGAATCTTAAAACCTATGTATTGATATGTCTCCATAAGGGAATCAAGTGTGTCTAGAGTGGCATAAACATGGCAGCGAGAATCAGCTCAAACCCAGTATAAAAAGGAATTTCAAAAGCAAAACCAAAAAACAGGGAAATTCTTTACAATTCCTTCAGGGTGTCTGAGGAAACCTGGAAAGACCCTATCTACAATGACAGCTGGATGTGGCATAAGGCTGGACACTTGGGACTGAGAGGATTGGAGAGATTGGGTGAGCAAATGCAGACCCTTTCAAGCAATAATGCATGGCCCCCATTCCATGGGTCCCAACTCTCCAGGTTCAAGGGAATATTACTACAGCTATAACATGTACAGGAAACCTAGAGAATGGACACACTGTGAATACGAAAGGTTTCTAAAACTCAACGAATAGTCCCTCTCCTGGTGCTCCAGTTTGACTTTGCAACTGCCTTACTATCAATCTCCCAACTTGGAGAGACAGGCCCTTTAACCTCCTGGTTTGCACAGGTTCCCAATTTGCCAGAGGATGGAAGGGACGAGGGAGAACCCATGAGAGAGTAGCTGTTAGGCATTTGGACGGGCACATGTCACTCTAATTTCCCGGCAGGAAGAAGAATTAACCAAAGTCTCAGCCACCCACCGGGAACCAGTATAGGACATGATCCAAAATTTTGGACTTGTGTTCAGCTCACAAAAAACGAGTTGAGAAATGGAGCTCAGGGGCACAGCAATTCACAAACTGGCAGAGTGATAAAGGACAACTATCGTCCAAAAATCTGTTGAGGGAAGTCAACGAGGCAGACTTGAAAGGGAGGCAAAATAGCAGGAAACAGATTTCAAGAGGTACCTTGGAATCGCCTGTAAAGCACAGGAAGAGGGGCACAACTTGGACAATGGTGCACATGGCCAAAAAGGGCGTATGCGTTTTCTCCTGAATATATTCAGGAGAAAACGCATACGCCCTTTTTGGCCAAGCAAGCAAGCGGGCAATGCAAATCTGCACTACAAAGAAGTATCATTTCCCACCGGTCAAAAGGGACATCCACAAAATGTGTAAAAACCAGAAAGGCAAGACAGGCCCTGAGGAACTGGGAGCCTTGTTATGCTGATGGGTGGGATGTAAATTGCCAACTGCCTCACTGGAGGAGTGCATTGTGTTCCCTAAAACAAGTAAACAACAGAGCTACAGAGCCAAGGCCACTTCCAGTCTAGGGAATATACCTTGGGAAAACTGAAAATCAATAAGAAAGAGCCACCTCCAAATTTAGGGCTGCACTGACTACAAGAACCTCAACTTGGGTACACCTTAAATATCCCAGGAAATATAAAAATGGTTCAAAACATTGTGGTACTTACGTACGATGGAATATCCCTCAGCCATGAAATCAATGTCATAAGACCAGTAGCAACAAAGTGAGTGGATTCAGGTACGATGATTCTAAGTGAAATAAGTCACACAGAAAAAGAAACTTATCATAAGATATCACTTATGAAGATCCTGTAAACATGGCTACACGTGAACTGAGTTAGGAAAGAGAACAGAGTCTCACATTTAGAAAACACTCTTATGCCTGCATAAAGGGGAAGGAGAGGTGGGGTGATGCATAAAACCAGAGTTTTATATAAGCACAGGGACCGTTTCAAAAACCAACTTTGGAATTGACAAGACCGACACCTTCCTCAGTGAAAGAGACTCAAAACCCCATATTTCCCACAGAGGAATATATCTGACTAGTAAGAATCTTAAAACCTATGTATTGATATGTCTCCATAAGGGAATCAAGTGTGTCTAGAGTGGCATAAACATGGCAGCGAGAATCAGCTCAAACCCACTATAAAAAGGAATTTCAAAAGCAAAACCAAAAAACAGGGAAATTCTTTACAATTCCTTCAGGGTGTCTGAGGAAACCTGGAAAGACCCTATCTACAATGACAGCTGGATGTGGCATAAGGCTGGACACTTGGGACTGAGAGGATTGGAGAGATTGGGTGAGCAAATGCAGACCCTTTCAAGCAATAATGCATGGCCCCCATTCCATGGGTCCCAACTCTCCAGGTTCAAGGGAATATTACTACAGCTATAACATGTACAGGAAACCTAGAGAATGGACACACTGTGAATACGAAAGGTTTCTAAAACTCAACGAATAGTCCCTCTCCTGGTGCTCCAGTTTGACTTTCCAACTGCCTTACTATCAATCTCCCAACTTGGAGAGACAGGCCCTTTAACCTCCTGGTTTGCACAGGTTCCCAATTTGGCCGAGGATGGAAGGGACGAGGGAGAACCCATGAGAGAGTAGCTGTTAGGCATTTGGACGGGCACATGTCACTCTAATTTCCCGGCAGGAAGAAGAATTAACCAAAGTCTCAGCCACCCACCGGGAACCAGTATAGGACATGATCCAAAATTTTGGACTTGCGTTCAGCTCACAAAAAACGAGTTGAGAAATGGAGCTCAGGGGCACAGCAATTCACAAACTGGCAGAGTGATAAAGGACAACTATCGTCCAAAAATCTGTTGAGGGAAGTCAACGAGGCGGACTTGAAAGTGAGGCAAAATAGCAGGAAACAGATTTCAAGAGGTAGGTTGGAATCGCCTGTAAAGCACAGGAAGAGGGGCACAACTTGGACAATGGTGCACTTGGCCAAAAAGGGCGTATGCGTTTTCTCCTGAATATATTCAGGAGAAAACGCATACGCCCTTTTTGGCCAAGCAAGCAAGCGGGCAATGCAAATCTGCACTACAAAGAAGTATCATTTCCCACCGGTCAAAAGGGACATCCACAAAATGTGTAAAAACCAGAAAGGCAAGACAGGCCCTTAGGAACTGGGAGCCTTGTTATGCTGATGGGTGGGATGTAAATTGCCAACTGCCTCACTGGAGGAGTGCATTGTGTTCCCTAAAACAAGTAAACAACAGAGCTACAGAGCCAAGGCCACTTCCAGTCTAGGGAATATACCTTGGGAAAACTGAAAATCAATAAGAAAGAGCCACCTCCAAATTTAGGGCTGCACTGACTACAAGAACCTCAACTTGGGTACACCTTAAATATCCCAGGAAATATAAAAATGGTTCAAAACATTGTGGTACTTACGTACGATGGAATATCCCTCAGCCATGAAATCAATGTCATAAGACCAGTAGCAACAAAGTGAGTGGATTCAGGTACGATGATTCTAAGTGAAATAAGTCACACAGAAAAAGAAACTTATCATAAGATATCACTTATGAAGATCCTGTAAACATGGCTACACGTGAACTGAGTTAGGAAAGAGAACAGAGTCTCACATTTAGAAAACACTCTTATGCCTGCATAAAGGGGAAGGAGAGGTGGGGTGATGCATAAAACCAGAGTTTGATATAAGCACAGGGACCGTTTCAAAAACCAACTTTGGAATTGACAAGACCGACACCTTCCTTAGTGAAAGAGACTCAAAACCCCATATTTCCCACAGAGGAATATATCTGACTAGTAAGAATCTTAAAACCTATGTATTGATATGTCTCCATAAGGGAATCAAGTGTGTCTAGAGTGGCATAAACATGGCAGCGAGAATCAGCTCAAACCCACTATAAAAAGGAATTTTAAAAGCAAAACCAAAAAACAGGGAAATTCTTTACAATTCCTTCAGGGTGTCTGAGGAAACCTGGAAAGACCCTATCTACAATGACAGCTGGATGTGGCATAAGGCTGGACACTTGGGACTGAGAGGATTGGTGAGATTGGGTGAGCGAATGCAGACCCTTTCAAGCAATAATGCATGGCCCCCATTCCATGGGTCCCAACTCTCCATGTTCAAGGGAATATTACTACAGCTATAACATGTACAGGAAACCTAGAGAATGGACACACTGTGAATACGAAAGGTTTCTAAAACTCAACGAATAGTCCCTCTCCTGATGCTCCAGTTTGACTTTCCAACTGCCTTACTATCAATCTCCCAACTTGGAGAGACAGGCCCTTTAACCTCCTGGTTTGCACAGGTTCCCAATTTGGCAGAGGATGGAAGGGACGAGGGAGAACCCATGAGAGAGTAGCTGTTAGGCATTTGGACGGGCACATGTCACTCTAATTTCCCGGCAGGAAGAAGAATTAACCAAAGTCTCAGCCACCCACCGGGAACCAGTATAGGACATGATCCAAAATTTTGGACTTGCGTTCAGCTCACAAAAAACGAGTTGAGAAATGGAGCTCAGGGGCACAGCAATTCACAAACTGGCAGAGTGATAAAGGACAACTATCGTCCAAAAATCTGTTGAGGGAAGTCAACGAGGCGGACTTGAAAGCGAGGCAAAATAGCAGGAAACAGATTTCAAGAGGTACCTTGGAATCGCCTCTAAAGCACAGGAAGAGGGGCACAACTTGGACAATGGTGCACTTGGCCAAAAAGGGCGTATGCGTTTTCTCCTGAATATATTCAGGAGAAAACGCATACGCCCTTTTTGGCCAAGCAAGCAAGCGGGCAATGCAAATCTGCACTACAAAGTAGTATCACTTCCCACCGGTCAAAATGGACATCCACAAAATGTGTAAAAACCAGAAAGGCAAGACAGGCCCTGGAGAACTGGGAGCCTTGTTATGCTGATGGGCGGGATGTAAATTGCCAACTGCCTCACTGGAGGAGTGCATTGTGTTCCCTAAAACAAGTAAACAACAGAGCTACAGAGCCAAGGCCACTTCCAGTCTAGGGAATATACCTTGGGAAAACTGAAAATCAATAAGAAAGAGCCACCTCCAAATTTAGGGCTGCACTGACTACAAGAACCTCAACTTGGGTACACCTTAAATATCCCAGGAAATATAAAAATGGTTCAAAACATTGTGGTACTTATGTACGATGGAATATCCCTCAGCCATGAAATCAATGTCATAAGACCAGTAGCAGCAAAGTGAGTGGATTCAGGTACGATGATTCTAAGTGAAATAAGTCACACAGAAAAAGAAACTTATCATAAGATATCACTTATGAAGATCCTGTAAACATGGCTACACGTGAACTGAGTTAGGAAAGAGAACAGAGTCTCACATTTAAAAAACACTCTTATGCCTGCATAAAGGGGAAGGAGAGGTGGGGTGATGCATAAAACCAGAGTTTGATATAAGCACAGGGACCGTTTCAAAAACCAACTTTGGAATAGACAAGACCTACACCTTCCTCAGTGAAAGAGACTCAAAACCCCATATTTCCCACAGAGGAATATATCTGACTAGTAAGAATCTTAAAACCTATGTATTGATGTGTCTCCATAAGGGAATCAAGTGTGTCTAGAGTGGCATAAACATGGCAGCGAGAATCAGCTCAAACCCACTATAAAAAGGAATTTCAAAAGCAAAACCAAAAAACAGGGAAATTCTTTACAATTCCTTCAGGGTGTCTGAGGAAACCTGGAAAGACCCTATCTGCAATGACAGCTGGATGTGGCATAAGGCTGGACACTTGGGACTGAGAGGATTGGTGAGATTGGGTGAGCAAATGCAGACCCTTTCAAGCAATAATGCATGGCCCCCATTCCATGGGTCCCAACTCTCCAGGTTCAAGGGAATATTACTACAGCTATAACATGTACAGGAAACCTAGAGAATGGACACACTGTGAATACGAAAGGTTTCTAAAACTCAACGAATAGTCCCTCTCCTGGTGCTCCAGTTTGACTTTCCAACTGCCTTACTATCAATCTCCCAACTTGGAGAGACAGGCCCTTTAACCTCCTGGTTTGCACAGGTTCCCAATTTGGCAGAGGATGGAAGGGACGAGGGAGAACCCATGAGAGAGTAGCTGTTAGGCATTTGGACGGGCACATGTCACTCTAATTTCCCGGCAGGAAGAAGAATTAACCAAAGTCTCAGCCACCCACCGGGAACCAGTATAGGACATGATCCAAAATTTTGGACTTGCGTTCAGCTCACAAAAAACGAGTTGAGAAATGGAGCTCAGGGGCACAGCAATTCACAAACTGGCAGAGTGATAAAGGACAACTATCGTCCAAAAATCTGTTGAGGGAAGTCAACGAGGCGGACTTGAAAGCGAGGCAAAATAGCAGGAAATAGATTTCAAGAGGTACGTTGGAATCGCCTGTAAAGCACAGGAAGAGGGGCACAACTTGGACAATGGTGCACTTGGCCAAAAAGGGCGTATGCGTTTTCTCCTGAATATATTCAGGAGAAAACGCATACGCCCTTTTTGGCCAAGCAAGCAAGCGGGCAATGCAAATCTGCACTACAAAGAAGTATCACTTCCCACCGGTCAAAAGGGACATCCACAAAATGTGTAAAAACCAGAAAGGCAAGACAGGCCCTGGAGAACTGGGAGCCTTGTTATGCTGATGGGCGGGATGTAAACTGCCAACTGCCTCACTGGAGGAGTGCATTGTGTTCCCTAAAACAAGTAAACAACAGAGCTACAGAGCCAAGGCCACTTCCAGTCTAGGGAATATACCTTGGGAAAACTGAAAATCAATAAGAAGGAGCCACCTCCAAATTTAGGGCTGCACTGACTACAAGAACCTCAACTTGGGACACCTTAAATATCCCAGGAAATATAAAAATGGTTCAAAACATTGTGGTACTTACGTATGATGGAATATCCCTCAGCGATGAAATCAATGTCATAAGACCAGTAGCAGCAAAGTGAGTGGATTCAGGTACGATGATTCTAAGTGAAATAAGTCACACAGAAAAAGAAACTTATCATAAGATATCACTTATGAAGATCCTGTAAACATGGCTACACGTGAACTGAGTTAGGAAAGAGAACAGAGTCTCACATTTAGAAAACACTCTTATGCCTGCATAAAGGGGAAGGAGAGGTGGGGTGATGCATAAAACCAGAGTTTGATATAAGCACAGGGACCGTTCCAAAAACCAACTTTGGAATAGACAAGACCTACACCTTCCTCAGTGAAAGAGACTCAAAACCCCATATTTCCCACAGAGGAATATATCTGACTAGTAAGAATCTTAAATCCTATGTATTGATATGTCTCCATAAGGGAATCAAGTGTGTCTAGAGTGGCATAAACATGGCAGCGAGAATCAGCTCAAACCCACTATAAAAAGGAATTTCAAAAGCAAAACCAAAAAACAGGGAAATTCTTTACAATTCCTTCAGGGTGTCTGAGGAAACGTGGAAAAACCCTATCTACAATGACAGCTGGATGTGGCATAAGGCTGGACACTTGGGACTGAGAGGATTGGTGAGATTGGGTGAGCAAATGCAGACCCTTTCAAGCAATAATGCATGGCCCCCATTCCATGGGTCCCAACTCTCCAGGTTCAAGGGAATATTACTACAGCTATAACATGTACAGGAAACCTAGAGAATGGACACACTGTGAATATGAAAGGTTTCTAAAACTCAACGAATAGTCACTCTCCTGGTGCTCCAGTTTGACTTTCCAACTGCCTTACTATCAATCTCCCAACTTGGAGAGACAGGCCCTTTAACCTCCTGGTTTGCACAGGTTCCCAATTTGGCAGAGGATGGAAGGGACGAGGGAGAACCCATGAGAGAGTAGCTGTTAGGCATTTGGACGGGCACATGTCACTCTAATTTCCCGGCAGGAAGAAGAATTAACCAAAGTCTCAGCCAACCCCCGGGAACCAGTATAGGACATGATCCAAAATTTTGGACTTGTGTTCAGCTCACAAAAAACGAGTTGAGAAATGGAGCTCAGGGGCACAGTAATTCACAAACTGGCAGAGTGATAAAGGACAACTATCGTCCAAAAATCTGTTGAGGGAAGTCAACGAGGCAGACTTGAAAGCGAGGCAAAATAGCAGGAAACAGATTTCAAGAGGTACCTTGGAATCGCCTGTAAAGCACAGGAAGAGGGGCACAACTTGGACAATAGTGCACTTGGCCAAAAAGGGCGTATGCGTTTTCTCCTGAATATATTCAGGAGAAAACGCATACGCCCTTTTTGGCCAAGCAAGCAAGCGGGCAATGCAAATCTGCACTACAAAGAAGTATCACTTCCCACCGGTCAAAAGGGACATCCACAAAATGTGTAAAAACCAGAAAGGCAAGACAGGCCCTGGAGAACTGGGAGCCTTGTTATGCTGATGGGCGGGATGTAAATTGCCAACAGCCTCACTGGAGGAGTGCATTGTGTTCCCTAAAACAAGTAAACAACAGAGCTACAGAGCCAAGGCCACTTCCAGTCTAGGGAATATACCTTGGGAAAACTGAAAATCAATAAGAAAGAGCCACCTCCAAATTTAGGGCTGCACTGACTACAAGAACCTCAACTTGGGTACACCTTAAATATCCCAGGAAATATAAAAATGGTTCAAAACATTGTGGTACTTACGTACGATGGAATATCCCTCAGCCATGAAATCAATGTCATAAGACCAGTAGCAGCAAAGTGAGTGGATTCAGTTACGATGATTCTAAGTGAAATAAGTCACACAGAAAAAGAAACTTATCATAAGATATCACTTATGAAGATCCTGTAAACATGGCTACACGTGAATTGAGTTAGGAAAGGGAACAGAGTCTCACATTTAGAAAACACTCTTATGCCTGCATAAAGGGGAAGGAGAGGTGGGGTGATGCATAAAACCAGAGCTTGATATAAGAACAGGGACCGTTTCAAAAACCAACTTTGGAATTGACAAGACCGACACCTTCCTCAGTGAAAGAGACTCAAAACACCATATTTCCCACAGAGGAATATATCTGACTAGTAAGAATCTTAAAACCTATGTATTGATATGTCTCCATAAGGGAATCAAGTGTGTCTAGAGTGGCATAAACATGGCAGCGAGAATCAGCTCAAACCCAGTATAAAAAGGAATTTCAAAAGCAAAACCAAAAAACAGGGAAATTCTTTACAATTCCTTCAGGGTGTCTGAGGAAACCTGGAAAGACCCTATCTACAATGACAGCTGGATGTGGCATAAGGCTGGACACTTGGGACTGAGAGGATTGGAGAGATTGGGTGAGCAAATGCAGACCCTTTCAAGCAATAATGCATGGCCCCCATTCCATGGGTCCCAACTCTCCAGGTTCAAGGGAATATTACTACAGCTATAACATGTACAGGAAACCTAGAGAATGGACACACTGTGAATACGAAAGGTTTCTAAAACTCAACGAATAGTCCCTCTCCTGGTGCTCCAGTTTGACTTTGCAACTGCCTTACTATCAATCTCCCAACTTGGAGAGACAGGCCCTTTAACCTCCTGGTTTGCACAGGTTCCCAATTTGGCAGAGGATGGAAGGGACGAGGGAGAACCCATGAGAGAGTAGCTGTTAGGCATTTGGACGGGCACATGTCACTCTAATTTCCCGGCAGGAAGAAGAATTAACCAAAGTCTCAGCCACCCACCGGGAACCAGTATAGGACATGATCCAAAATTTTGGACTTGCGTTCAGCTCACAAAAAACGAGTTGAGAAATGGAGATCAGGGGCACAGCAATTCACAAACTGGCAGAGTGATAAAGGACAACTATCGTCCAAAAATCTGTTGAGGGAAGTCAACGAGGCGGACTTGAAAGCGAGGCAAAATAGCAGGAAACAGATTTCAAGAGGTACCTTGGAATCGCCTGTAAAGCACAGGAAGAGGGGCACAACTTGGACAATGGTGCACTTGGCCAAAAAGGGCGTATGCGTTTTCTCCTGAATATATTCAGGAGAAAACGCATACGCCCTTTTTGGCCAAGCAAGCAAGCGGGCAATGCAAATCTGCACTACAAAGAAGTATCACTTCCCACCGGTCAAAAGGGACATCCACAAAATGTGTAAAAACCAGAAAGGCAAGACAGGCCCTGGAGAACAGGGAGCCTTGTTATGCTGATGGGCGGGATGTAAATCGCCAACTGCCTCACTGGAGGAGTGCATTGTGTTCCCTAAAACAAGTAAACAACAGAGCTACAGAGCCAAGGCCACTTCCAGTCTAGGGAATATACCTTGGGAAAACTGAAAATCAATAAGAAAGGGACACCTCCAAATTTAGGGCTGCACTGACTACAAGAACCTCAACTTGGGTACACCTTAAATATCCCAGGAAATATAAAAATCGTTAAAAACATTGTGGTACTTACGTACGATGGAATATCCCTCAGCCATGAAATCAATGTCATAAGACCAGTAGCAGCAAAGTGAGTGGATTCAGGTACGATGATTCTAAGTGAAATAAGTCACACAGAAAAAGAAACTTATCATAAGATATCACTTATGAAGATCCTGTAAACATGGCTACACGTGAACTGAGTTAGGAAAGAGAACAGAGTCTCACATTTAGAAAACACTCTTATGCCTGCATAAAGGGGAAGGAGAGGTGGGGTGATGCATAAAACCAGAGTTTGATATAAGCACAGGGACCGTTCCAAAAACCAACTTTGGAATAGACAAGACCTACACCTTCCTCAGTGAAAGAGACTCAAAACCCCATATTTCCCGCAGAGGAATATATCTGACTAGTAAGAATCTTAAAACCTATGTATTGATATGACTCCATAAGGGAATCAAGTGTGTCTAGAGTGGCATAAACATGGCAGCGAGAATCAGCTCAAACCCACTATAAAAAGGAATTTCAAAAGCAAAACCAAAAAACAGGGAAATTCTTTACAATTCCTTCAGGGTGTCTGAGGAAACCTGGAAAGACCCTATCTACAATGACAGCTGGATGTGGCATAAGGCTGGACACTTGGGACTGAGAGGATTGGTGAGATTGGGTGAGCAAATGCAGACCCTTTCAAGCAATAATGCATGGCCCCCATTCCATGGGTCCCAACTCTCCAGGTTCAAGGGAATATTACTACAGCTATAACATGTACAGGAAACCTAGAGAATGGACACACTGTGAATACGAAAGGTTTCTAAAACTCAACGAATAGTCCCTCTCCTGGTGCTCCAGTTTGACTTTCCAACTGCCTTACTATCAATCTCCCAACTTGGACAGACAGGCCCTTTAACCTCCTGGTTTGCACAGGTTCCCAATTTGGCAGAGGATGGAAGGGACGAGGGAGAACCCATGAGAGAGTAGCTGTTAGGCATTTGGACGGGCACATGTCACTCTAATTTCCCGGCAGGAAGAAGAATTAACCAAAGTCTCAGCCACCCACGGGGAATCAGTATAGGACATGATCCAAAATTTTGGACTTGCGTTCAGCTCACAAAAAACGAGTTGAGAAATGGAGCTCAGGGGCACAGCAATTCACAAACTGGCAGAGTGATAAAGGACAACTATCGTCCAAAAATCTGTTGAGGGAAGTCAACGAGGCGGACTTGAAAGCGAGGCAAAATAGCAGGAAACAGATTTCAAGAGGTACCTTGGAATCGCCTGTAAAGCACAGGAAGAGGGGCACAACTTGGACAATGGTGCACTTGGCCAAAAAGGGCGTATGCGTTTTCTCCTGAATATATTCAGGAGAAAACGCATACGCCCTTTTTGGCCAAGCAAGCAAGCGGGCAATGCAAATCTGCACTACAAAGAAGTATCACTTCCCACCGGTCAAAAGGGACATCCACAAAAAGTGTAAAAACCAGAAAGGCAAGACAGGCCCTGGAGAACTTGGAGCCTTGTTATGCTGATGGGCCGGATGTAAATTGCCAACTGCCTCACTGGAGGAGTGCATTGTGTTCCCTAAAACAAGTAAACAACAGAGCTACAGAGCCAAGGCCACTTCCAGTCTAGGGAATATACCTTGGGAAAACTGAAAATCAATAAGAAAGAGCCACCTCCAAATTTAGGGCTGCACTGACTACAAGAACCTCAACTTGGGTACACCTTAAATATCCCAGGAAATATAAAAATGGTTCAAAACATTGTGGTACTTACGTACGATGGAATATCCCTCAGCCATGAAATCAATGTCATAAGACCAGTAGCAGCAAAGTGAGTGGATTCAGGTACGATGATTCTAAGTGAAATAAGTCACACAGAAAAAGAAACTTATCATAAGATATCACTTATGAAGATCCTGTAAACATGGCTACACGTGAACTGAGTTAGGAAAGAGAACAGAGTCTCACATTTAGAAAACACTCTTATGCCTGCATAAAGGGGAAGGAGAGGTGGGGTGATGCATAAAACCAGAGTTTGATATAAGCACAGGGACCGTTCCAAAAACCAACTTTGGAATAGACAAGACCTACACCTTCCTCAGTGAAAGAGACTCAAAACCCCATATTTCCCGCAGAGGAATATATCTGACTAGTAAGAATCTTAAAACCTATGTATTGATATGACTCCATAAGGGAATCAAGTGTGTCTAGAGTGGCATAAACATGGCAGCGAGAATCAGCTCAAACCCACTATCAAAAGGAATTTCAAAAGCAAAACCAAAAAACATGGAAATTCTTTACAATTCCTTCAGGGTGTCTGAGGAAACCTGGAAAGACCCTATCTACAATGACAGCTGGATGTGGCATAAGGCTGGACACTTGGGACTGAGAGGATTGGTGAGATTGGGTGAGCAAATGCAGACCCTTTCAAGCAATAATGCATGGCCCCCATTCCATGGGTCCCAACTCTCCAGGTTCAAGGGAATATTACTACAGCTATAACATGTACAGGAAACCTAGAGAATAGACACACTGTGAATACGAAAGGTTTCTAAAACTCAACGAATAGTCCCTCTCCTGGTGCTCCAGTTTGACTTTCCAACTGCCTTACTATCAATCTCCCAACTTGGAGAGACAGGCCCTTTAACCTCCTGGTTTGCACAGGTTCCCAATTTGGCAGAGGATGGAAGGGACGAGGGAGAACCCATGAGAGAGTAGCTGTTAGGCATTTGGACGGGCACATGTCACTCTAATTTCCCGGCAGGAAGAAGAATTAACCAAAGTCTCAGCCACCCACCGGGAACCAGTATAGGACATGATCCAAAATTTTGGACTTGCGTTCAGCTCACAAAAAACGACTTGAGAAATGGAGCTCAGGGGCACAGCAATTCACAAACTGGCAGATTGATAAAGGACAACTATCGTCCAAAAATCTGTTGAGGGAAGTCAACGAGGCGGACTTGAAAGCGAGGCAAAATAGCAGGAAACAGATTTCAAGAGGTACCTTGGAATCGCCTGTAAAGCACAGGAAGAGGGGCACAACTTGGACAATGGTGCACTTGGCCAAAAAGGGCGTATGCGTTTTCTCCTGAATATATTCAGGAGAAAACGCATACGCCCTTTTTGGCCAAGCAAGCAAGCGGGCAATGCAAATCTGCACTACAAAGAAGTATCACTTCCCACCGGTCAAAAGGGACATCCACAAAATGTGTAAAAACCAGAAAGGCAAGACAGGCCCTGGAGAACAGGGAGCCTTGTTAGGCTGATGGGCAGGATGTAAATTGCCAACTGCCTCACTGGAGGAGTGCATTGTGTTCCCTAAAACAAGAAAACAACAGAGCTACAGAGCCAAGGGCGCCTCCAGTCTAGGGAATATACCTTGGGAAAACTGAAAATCAATAAGACAGAGCCACGCCAAAATTTAGGGCTGAATTGCTTACAAGAACCTCAACTTGGGTACACCTTAAATATCCCAGGAAATATAAAAATGGTTCAAAACATTGTGGTACTTACATACGATGGAATATCCCTCAGCCATGAAATGAATGTCATAAAACCAGTAGCAGCAAAATGAGTGGATTCAGGTACGATGATTCTAAGTGAAATAAGTCACACAGAAAAAGAAACATATCATAAGATATCACTTATGAAGATCCTGTAAATATGGCTACACTTCAAATGAGTTAGGAAAGAGAAGAGGGTCTCACATTTAGAAAACATTCTTATATCTGCTTAAGGGGGAGGATAGGTGGGGTGATGAATAAAAGGAGAGTTTGATATAAGCACAGGGACCGTTCCAAAAATGAACTATGGAATAGAAAAGACCTACACCTTCCTCAGTGAAAGGGACTCAAAACCCCATATTTCGCGCAGAGGAATATACCTCACTAGTAGAAATCATAAAACCTATGTATTGGTATGTGTGCGTAAGGGAATCAAGAGTGTCTAGACTGGCATAAACATGGCAGCGAGAATCAGCTCAAAACCACTATAAAAAGGAATTTCATAAACAAAACAAAAAAACAGGGAAATTTTTACAATTCCTTCAGCGTCTCTGATGAAACCTGGAATGACCCTATGTACAATGACATCTGGATGTGGCATAAGGCTGGACACTTGGGACTGAGAGGATTGATGAGATTGGGTGAGCAAATGCAGACCCTTTAAAGCAATAATGCATGGCACCCATTCCACGGGTCCCAACTCTCCAGGTTGAAGGGAATATTACGACAGCTATAACATGTACGGGAAACCAAGAGAATGGACACTCTGTGAATACGAAAGGTTTCTAAAACTCAATGAATAGTCCCTCTCCTGGTGCTACGGTTTGACTTTCCAACTACTTTCCTATCAATCTCTAAACTTGGAGAGACAGGCCCTTTAACCTCCTGGTTCGCACAGGGTGCCAATTTGGCAGGGGATGAAAGGGAAGTGGAAGAACCAATGAGATAGTAGCTGTTAGGCATTTGGACGGGCACGTGTCACTCTAATTTCCCGGCAGGAAGAAGAATTAACCAAAGTCTCAGCCACCCACCGGGAACCAGTATAGGACATAATCCAAAATTTTGGACTTGTGTTCAGCTCACAAAAAACGAGTTGAGAAATGGAGCTCAGGGGCACAGCAATTCACAAACTGGCAGAGTGATAAAGGACAACTATCGTCCAAAAATCTGTTGAGGGAAGTCAACGAGGCGGACTTGAAAGCGAGGCAAAATAGCAGGAAACAGATTTCAAGAGGTACCTTGGAATCGCGTGTAAAGCACAGGAAGAGGGGCACAACTTGGACAATGGTGCACTTGGCCAAAAAGGGCGTATGCGTTTTCTCCTGAATATATTCAGGAGAAAACTCATACGCCCTTTTTGGCCAGGCAAGCAAGCGGGCAATGCAAATCTGCACTACAAAGAAGTATCACTTCCCACCGGTCAAAAGGGACATCCACAAAATGTGTAAAAACCAGAAAGGCAAGACAGGCCCTGGAGAACAGGGAGCCTTGTTATGCTGATGGGCGGGATGTAAATTGCCAACTGCCTCACTGGAGGAGTGCATTGTGTTCCCTAAAACAAGTAAACAACAGAGCTACAGAGCCAAGGCCACTTCCAGTCTAGGGAAAATACCTTGGGAAAACTGAAAATCAATAACAAAGAGCCACCTCCAAATTTAGGGCTGCACTGACTACAAGAACCTCAACTTGGGTACACTTTAATTATCCTAGGAAATATAAAAATTGTTCATAACATTGTGGTACTTACGTACGATGGAATATCCCTCAGCCATGAAATCAATGTCATAAGACCAGTAGCAGCAAAGTGAGTGGATTCAGGTACGATGATTCTAAGTGAAATAAGTCACACAGAAAAAGAAACTTATCATAAGATATCACTTATGAAGATCCTGTAAACATGGCTACACATGAACTGAGTTAGGAAAGAGAACAGAGTCTCACATTTAGAAAACACTCTTATGCCTGCTTAAAGGGGAAGGAGAGGTGGGGTGATGCATAAAACCAGAGTTTGATATAAGCACAGGGACCGTTCCAAAACCCACTTTGGAATAGACAAGACCTACACCTTATTCAGGGAAAGAGACTCAAAACCCCATATTTCCCGCAGAGGAATATATCTGACTAGTAAGAATCTTAAAACCTATGTATTGATATGTCTCCATAAGGGAATCAAGTGTGTCTAGAGTGGCATAAACATGGCAGCGAGAATCAGCTCAGACCCACTATAAAAAGGAATTTCAAAAGCAAAACAAAAAAACAGGGAAATTCTTTACAATTCCTTCAGGGTGTCTGAGGAAACCTGGAAAGACCCTATCTACACTGACAGCTGGATGTGGCATAAGGCTGGACACTTGGGACTGAGAGGATTGGTGAGATTGGGTGAGCAAATGCAGACCCTTTAAAGCAATAATGAATGGCCCCCATACCATGGGTCCCAACTCTCCAGGTTGAAGGGAATATTACTACAGCTCTAACATGTACAGGAAACCTAGAGAATGGACACACTGTGAATACGAAAGGTTTCTAAAACTCAACGAATAGTCCCTCTCCTGGTGCTCCAGTTTGACTTTCCAACTGCCTTACTATCAATCTCCCAACTTGGAGAGACAGCCCCTTTAACCTCCTGGTTTGCACAGGTTCCCAATATGGCAGAGGATGGAAGGGACGAGGGAGAACCCATGAGAGAGTAGCTGTTAGGCATTTGGACGGGCACATGACACTCTAATTTCCCGGCAGGAAGAAGAATTAACCAAAGTCTCAGCCACCCACCGGGAACCAGTATAGGACATGATCCAAAATTTTGGACTTGCGTTCAGCTCACAAAAAACGAGTTGAGAAATGGAGCTCAGGGGCACAGCAATTCACAAACTGGCAGAGTGATAAAGGACAACTATCGTCCAAAAATCTGTTGAGGGAAGTCAACGAGGCGGACTTGAAAGCGAGGCAAAATAGCAGGAAACAGATTTCAAGAGGTACGTTGGAATCGCCTGTAAAGCACAGGAAGAGGGGCACAACTTCAACAATGATGCACTTGGCCAAAAAGGGCGTATGCGTTTTCTCCTGAATATATTCAGGAGAAAACGCATACGCCCTTTTTGGCCAAGCAAGCAAGCGGGCAATGCAAATCTGCACTACAAAGAAGTATCACTCCCCAACGGTCAAAAGGGACATCCACAAAATGTGTAAAAACCAGAAAGGCAAGACAGGCCCTGGAGAACAGGGAGCCTTGTTATGCTGATGGGCGGGATGTAAATTGCCAACTGCCTCACTGGAGGAGTGCATTGTGTTCCCTAAAACAAGTAAACAACAGAGCTACAGAGCCAAGGCCACATCCAGTCTAGGGAATATACCTTGGGAAAACTGAAAATCAATAACAAAGAGCCACCTCCAAATTTAGGGCTGCACTGACTACAAGAACCTCAACTTGGGTACACTTTAATTATCCTAGGAAATATAAAAATTGTTCATAACATTGTGGTACTTACGTACGATGGAATATCCCTCAGCCATGAAATCAATGTCATAAGACCAGTAGCAGCAAAGTGAGTGGATTCAGGTACGATGATTCTAAGTGAAATAAGTCACACAGAAAAAGAAACTTATCATAAGATATCACTTATGAAGATCCTGTAAACATGGCTACACATGAACTGAGTTAGGAAAGAGAACAGAGTCTCACATTTAGAAAACACTCTTATGCCTGCTTAAAGGGGAAGGAGAGGTGGGGTGATGCATAAAACCAGAGTTTGATATAAGCACAGGGACCGTTCCAAAACCCACTTTGGAATAGACAAGACCTAAACCTTCCTCAGGGAAAGAGACTCAAAACCCCATATTTCCCGCAGAGGAATATATCTGACTAGTAAGAATCTTAAAACCTATGTATTGATATGACTCCATAAGGGAATCAAGTGTGTCTAGAGTGGCATAAACATGGCAGCGAGAATCAGCTCAAAGCCACTATAAAAAGGAATTTCAAAAGCAAAACCAAAAAACAGGGAAATTCTTTACAATTCCTTCAGGGTGTCTGAGGAAACCTGGAAAGACCCTATCTACAATGACAGCTGGATGTGGCATAAGGCTGGACACTTGGGACTGAGAGGATTGGTGAGATTGGGTGAGCAAATGCAGACCCTTTCAAGCAATAATGCATGGTCCCCATTCCATGGGTCCCAACTCTCCAGGTTCAAGGGAATATTACTACAGCTATAACATGTACAGGAAACCTAGAGAATGGACACACTGTGAATACGAAAGGTTTCTAAAACTCAATAAATAGTCCCTCTCCTGGTGCTCCAGTTTGACTTTCCAACTGCCTTACTATCAATCTCCCAACTTGGAGAGACAGGCCCTTTAACCTCCTGGTTTGCACAGGTTCCCAATTTGCCAGAGGATGGAAGGGACGAGGGAGAACCCATGAGAGAGTAGCTGTTAGGCATTTGGACGGGCACATGTCACTCTAATTTCCCGGCAGGAAGAAGAATTAACCAAAGTCTCAGCCACCCACCGGGAACCAGTATAGGACATGATCCAAAATTTTGGACTTGTGTTCAGCTCACAAAAAAAGAGTTGAGAAATGGAGCTCAGGGGCACAGCAATTCACAAACTGGCAGAGTGATAAAGGACAACTATCGTCCAAAAATCTGTTGAGGGAAGTCAACGAGGCGGACTTGAAAGCGAGGCAAAATAGCAGGAAACAGATTTCAAGAGGTACCTTGGAATCGCCTGTAAAGCACAGGAAGAGGGGCACAACTTGGACAATGGTGCACTTGGCCAAAAAGGGCGTATGCGTTTTCTCCTGAATATATTCAGGAGAAAACGCATACGCCCTTTTTGGCCAAGCAAGCAAGCGGGCAATGCAAATCTGCACTACAAAGAAGTATCACTTCCCACCAGTCAAAAGGGACATCCACAAAATGTGTAAAAACCAGAAAGGCAAGACAGGCCCTGGAGAACAGGGAGCCTTGTTATGCAGATGGGCGGGATGTAAATTGCCATCTGCCTCACTGGAGGAGTGCATTGTGTTCCCTAAAACAAGTAAACAACAGAGCTACAGAGCCAAGGCCACTTCCAGTCTAGGGAATATACCTGGGGAAAACTGAAAATCAATAAGAAAGAGCCACCTCCAAATTTAGGGCTGCACTGGCTACAAGAACCTCAACTTGGGTACACCTTAAATATCCCAGGAAATATAAAAATGGATCAAAACATTGTGGTACTTACGTACGATGGAATATCCCTCAGCCATGAAATCAATGTCATAAGACCAGTAGCAGCAAAGTGAGTGGATTCAGGTACGATGATTCTAAGTGAAATAAGTCACACAGAAAAAGAAACTTATCATAAGATATCACTTATGAAGATCCTGTAAACATGGCTACACGTGAACTGAGTTAGGAAAGAGAACAGAGTCTCACATTTAGAAAACACTCTTATACCTGCATAAAGGGGAAGGAGAGGTGGGGTGATGCATAAAACCAGAGTTTGATATAAGCACAGGGACCGTTTCAAAAACCAACTTTGGAATTGACAAGACCGACACCTTCCTCAGTGAAAGAGACTCAAAACCCCATATTTTCCACAGAGGAATATATCTGACTAGTAAGAATCTTAAAACCTATGTATTGATATGTCTCCATAAGGGAATCAAGTGTGTCTAGAGTGGCATAAACATGGCAGCGAGAATCAGCTCAAACCCACTATAAAAAGGAATTTCAAAAGCAAAACCAAAAAACAGGGAAATTCTTTACATTTCCTTCAGGGTGTCTGAGGAAACCTGGAAAGACCCTATCTACAATGACAGCTGGATGTGGCATAAGGCTGGACACTTGGGACTGAGAGGATTGGTGAGATTGGGTGAGCAAATGCAGACCCTTTCAAGCAATAATGCATGGTCCCCATTCCATGGGTCCCAACTCTCCATGTTCAAGGAAATATTACTACAGCTATAACATGTACAGGAAACCTAGAGAATGGACACACTGTGAATACGAAAGGTTTCTAAAACTCAACGAATAGTCCCTCTCCTGGTGCTCCAGTTTGACTTTCCAACTGCCTTACTATCAATCTCCCAACTTGGAGAGACAGGCCCTTTAACCTCCTGGTTTGCACAGGTTCCCAATTTGGCAGAGGATGGAAGGGACGAGGGAGAACCCATGAGAGAGTAGCTGTTAGGCATTTGGACGGGCACATGTCACTCTAATTTCCCGGCAGGAAGAAGAATTAACCAAAGTCTCAGCCACCCACCGGGAACCAGTATAGGACATGATCCAAAATTTTGGACTTGCGTTCAGCTCACAAAAAACGAGTTGAGAAATGGAGCTCAGGGGCACAGCAATTCACAAACTGGCAGAGTGATAAAGGACAACTATCGTCCAAAAATCTGTTGAGGGAAGTCAACGAGGCGGACTTGAAAGCGAGGCAAAATAGCAGGAAACAGATTTCAAGAGGTACCTTGGAATCGCCTGTAAAGCACAGGAAGAGGGGCACAACTTGGACAATGGTGCACTTGGCCAAAAAGGGCGTATGCGTTTTCTCCTGAATATATTCAGGAGAAAACGCATACGCCCTTTTTGGCCAAGCAAGCAAGCGGGCAATGCAAATCTGCACTACAAAGAAGTATCATTTCCCACCGGTCAAAAGGGACATCCACAAAATGTGTAAAAACCAGAAAGGCAAGACAGGCCCTGGAGAACTGGGAGCCTTGTTATGCTGATGGGCGGGATGTAAATTGCCAACTGCCTCACTGGAGGAGTGCATTGTGTTCCCTAAAACAAGTAAACAACAGAGCTACAGAGCCAAGGCCACTTCCAATCTAGGGAATATACCTGGGGAAAACTGAAAATCAATAAGAAAGAGCCACCTCCAAATTTAGGGCTGCACTGACTACAAGAACCTCAACTTGGGTACACCTTAAATATCCCAGGAAATATAAAAATGGTTCAAAACATTGTGGTACTTACGTACGATGGAATATCCCTCAGCCATGAAATCAATGTCATAAGACCAGTATCAGCAAAGTGACTGGATTCAGGTACGATGATTCTAAGTGAAATAAGTCACACAGAAAAAGAAACTTATCATAAGATATCACTTATGAAGATCCTGTAAACATGGCTACACGTGAACTGAGTTAGGAAAGAGAACAGAGTCTCACATTTAGAAAACACTCTTATGCCTGCATAAAGGGGATGGAGAGGTCGGGTGATGCATAAAACCAGAGTTTGATATAAGCACAGAGACCGTTCCAAAAACCAACTTTGGAATAGACAAGACCTACACCTTCCTCAGTGAAAGAGACTCAAAACCCCATATTTCCCGCAGAGGAATATATCTGACTAGTAAGAATCTTAAAACCTATGTATTGATATGACTCCATAAGGGAATCAAGTGTGTCTAGAGTGGCATAAACATGGCAGCGAGAATCAGCTCAAACCCACTATAAAAAGGAATTTCAAAAGCAAAACCAAAAAACAGGGAAATTCTTTACAATTCCTTCAGGGTGTCTGAGGAAACCTGGACAGACCCTATCTACAATGACAGCTGGATGTGGCATAAGGCTGGACACTTGGGACTGAGAGGATTGGTGAGATTGGGTGAGCAAATGCAGACCCTTTCAAGCAATAATGCATGGCCCCCATTCCATGGGTCCCAACTCTCCAGGTTCAAGGGAATATTACTACAGCTATAACATGTACAGGAAACCTAGAGAATGTACACACTGTGAATACGAAAGGTTTCTAAAACTCAATGAATAGTCCCTCTCCTGGTGCTCCAGTTTGACTTTCCAACTGCCTTACTATCAATCTCCCAACTTGGAGAGACAGGCCCTTTAACCTCCTGGTTTGCACAGGTTCCCAATTTGCCAGAGGATGGAAAGGACGTGGGAGAACCCATGAGAGAGTAGCTGTTAGGCATTTGGACGGGCACATGTCACTCTAATTTCCCGGCAGGAAGAAGAATTAACCAAAGTCTCAGCCACCCACCGGGAACCAGTATAGGACATGATCTAAAATTTTGGACTTGTGTTCAGCTCACAAAAAACGAGTTGAGAAATGGAGCTCAGGGGCACAGCAATTCACAAACTGGCAGAGTGATAAAGGACAACTATCGTCCAAAAATCTGTTGAGGGAAGTCAACGAGGCGGACTTGAAAGCGAGGCAAAATAGCAGGAAACAGATTTCAAGAGGTACCTTGGAATCGCCTGTAAAGCACAGGAAGAGGGGCACAACTTGGACAATGGTGCACTTGGCCAAAAAGGGCGTATGCGTTTTCTCCTGAATATATTCAGGAGAAAACGCATACGCCCTTTTTGGCCAAGCAAGCAAGCGGGCAATGCAAATCTGCACTACAAAGAAGTATCACTTCCCACCGGTCAAAAGGGACATCCACAAAATGTGTAAAAACCAGAAAGGCAAGACAGGCCCTGGAGAACAGGGAGCCTTGTTATGCTGATGGGCGGGATGTAAATTGCCAACTGCCTCACTGGAGGAGTGCATTGTGTTCCCTAAAACAAGTAAACAACAGAGCTACAGAGCCAAGGCCGCTTCCAGTCTAGGGAATATACCTTGGGAAAACTGAAAATCAATAAGAAAGAGCCACCTCCAAATTTAGGGCTGCACTGACTACAAGAACCTCAACTTGGGTACACCTTAAATATCCCAGGAAATATAAAAATGGTTCAAAACATTGTGGTACTTACGTATGATGGAATATCCCTCAGCCATGAAATCAATGTCATAAGACCAGTAGCAGCAAAGTGAGTGGATTCAGGTACGATGATTCTAAGTGAAATAAGTCACACAGAAAAAGAAACTTATCATAAGATATCACTTATGAAGATCCTGTAAACATGGCTACACGTGAACTGAGTTAGGAAAGAGAACAGAGTCTCACATTTAGAAAACACTCTTATGCCTGCATAAAGGGGAAGGAGAGGTGGGGTGATGCATAAAACCAGAGTTTGATATAAGCATAGGGACCGTTTCAAAAACCAACTTTGGAATTGACAAGACCGACACCTTCCTTAGTGAAAGAGACTCAAAACCCCATATTTGCCACAGAGGAATATATCTGACTAGTAAGAATCTTAAAACCTATGTATTGATATGTCTCCATAAGGGAATCAAGTGTGTCTAGAGTGGCATAAACATGGCAGCGAGAATCAGCTCAAACCCAGTATAAAAAGGAATTTCAAAAGCAAAACCAAAAAACAGGGAAATTCTTTACAATTCCTTCAGGGTGTCTGAGGAAACCTGGAAAGACCCTATCTACAATGACAGCTGGATGTGGCATAAGGCTGGACACTTGGGACTGAGAGGATTGGTGAGATTGGGTGAGCAAATGCAGACCCTTTCAAGCAATAATGCATGGCCCCCATTCCATGGGTCCCAACTCTCCAGGTTCAAGGGAATATTACTACAGCTATAACATGTACAGGAAACCTAGAGAATGGACACACTGTGAATACGAAAGGTTTCTAAAACTCAACGAATAGTCCCTCTCCTGGTGCTCCAGTTTGACTTTCCAACTGCCTTACTATCAATCTCCCAACTTGGAGAGACAGGCCCTTTAACCTCCTGGTTTGCACAGGTTCCCAATTTGCCAGAGGATTGAAGGGACGAGGGAGAACCCATGAGAGAGTAGCTGTTAGGCATTTGGACGGGCACATGTCACTCTAATTTCCCGGCAGGAAGAAGAATTAACCAAAGTCTCAGCCACCCACCGGGAACCAGTATAGGACATGATCCAAAATTTTGGACTTGCGTTCAGCTCACAAAAAACGAGTTGAGAAATGGAGCTCAGGGGCACAGCAATTCACAAACTGGCAGAGTGATAAAGGACAACTATCGTCCAAAAATCTGTTGAGGGAAGTCAACGAGGCGGACTTGAAAGCGAGGCAAAATAGCAGGAAACAGATTTCAAGAGGTACCTTGGAATCGCCTGTAAAGCACAGGAAGAGGGGCACAACTTGGACAATGGTGCACTTGGCCAAAAAGGGCGTATGCGTTTTCTCCTGAATATATTCAGGAGAAAACGCATACGCCCTTTTTGGCCAAGCAAGCAAGCGGGCAATGCAAATCTGCACTACAAAGAAGTATCACTTCCCACCGGTCAAAAGGGACATCCACAAAATGTGTAAAAACCAGAAAGGCAAGACAGGCCCTGGAGAACAGGGAGCCTTGTTATGCTGATGGGCGGGATGTAAATTGTCAACTGCCTCACTGAAGGAGTGCATTGTGTTCCCTAAAACAAGTAAACAACAGAGCTACAGAGCCAAGGCCACTTCCAGTCTAGGGAATATACCTTGGGAAAACTGAAAATCAATAAGAAAGAGCCACCTCCAAATTTAGGGCTGCACTGACTACAAGAACCTCAACTTGGGTACACCTTAAATATCCCAGGAAATATAAAAATGGTTCAAAACATTGTGGTACTTACGTAAGATGGAATATCCCTCAGCCATGAAATCAATGTCATAAGACCAGTAGCAGCAAAGTGAGTGGATTCAGGTACGATGATTCTAAGTGAAATAAGTCACACAGAAAAAAGAAACTTATCATAAGATATCACTTAGGAAGATCCTGTAAACATGGCTACACGTGAACTGAGTTAGGAAAGAGAACAGAGTCTCACATTTAGAAAACACTCTTATGCCTGCATAAAGGGGAAGGAGAGGTGGGGTGATGCATAAAACCAGAGTTTGATATAAGCACAGGGACCGTTCCAAAAACCAACTTTGGAATAGACAAGACCTACACCTTCCTCAGTGAAAGAGACTCAAAACCCCATATTTCCCGCAGAGGAATATATCTGACTAGTAAGAATCTTAAAACCTATGTATTGATATGACTCCATAAGGGAATCAAGTGTGTCTAGAGTGGCATAAACATGGCAGCGAGAATCAGCTCAAACCCACTATAAAAACGAATTTCAAAAGCAAAACCAAAAAACAGGGAAATTCTTTACAATTCCTTCAGGGTGTCTGAGGAAACCTGGAAAGACCCTATCTACAATGACAGCTGGATGTGGCATAAGGCTGGACACTTGGGACTGAGAGGATTGGTGAGATTGGGTGAGCAAATGCAGACCCTTTCAAGCAATAATGCATGGCCCCCATTCCATGGGTCCCAACTCTCGAGCTTGAAGGGAATATTAATACAGCAAGAACTGGTACAGGAAACCTAGAGAATGGACACACTGTGAATATGAAATGTTTCTAAATCTCAACGAATAGTCCCTCTCCTGGTGCTCTGGTTTGACTTTCCAACTGCTTTACTATCAATCTCCAAACTTGGAGACACAGCGCCATTTACCTCCTGGTTCGAACAGGTTGCCAATTTGGCAAAGGATGAAAGGGAAGAGGGAGAACCAATGAGAGAGTAGCTGTTAGGCATTTGGACGGGCAGGTGTCACTCTAATATACCGGTAGGAAGAAGAATTAACCAAAGTCTCAGCCACCCACCGGGAACCAGTATAGGTCCCGAACCAAAATTTTGGGCTTGCGTTCAGCTCACTAAAAACGAGTTGAAAAATGGAGCTCAGGGGCACAGCAATTCACAAACTGGCAGAGTAATAAAGCACAACTATCGTCCAAAAATCTGTTGAGGGAAGGCAACGAGGCGGACTTGAATGCGAGGCAGAATAGCAGGAAACAGATTTAAAGAGGTACGTTGGAATCGCCTGTAAAGCACAGGAAGAGGGGCACAAGTTCGACAATGATGCACTTGGCCAAAAAGGGCGTATGCGTTTTTTCCTGAATATATTCAGGAGAAAACGCATACGCCCTTTTTGGCCAAGCAAGCAAACGGACAATGCAAATCTGCACTACAAAGAAGTATCACTTCCCACCGGTCAAAAGGGACATCCACAAAATGTGTAAAAACCAGAAAGGCAAGACAGGCCCTGGAGAACAGGGAGCCTTGTTATGCTGATGGGCGGGATGTAAAATGCCAACTGCCTCACTGGAGGAGTGCATTGTGTTCCCTAAAACAAGTAAACAACAGAGCTACAGAGCCAAGGCCACTTCCAGTCTAGGGAATATACCTGGGGAAAACTGAAAATCAATAAGAAAGAGCCACCTCCAAATTTAGGGCTGCACTGACTACAAGAACCTCAACTTGGGTACACCGTAAATATCCCAGGAAATATAAAAATGGTTCAAAACATTGTGGTACTTACGTACGATGGAATATCCCTCAGCCATGAAATCAATGTCATAAGACCAGTAACAGCAAAGTGAGTGGATTCAGGTACGATGATTCTAAGTGAAATAAGTCACACAGAAAAAGAAACTTATCATAAGATATTACTTATGAAGATCCTGTAAACATGGCTACACGTGAACTGAGTTAGGAAAGAGAACAGAGTCTCACATTTAGAAAACACTCTTATGCCTGCATAAAGGGGAAGGAGAGCTGGGGTGATGCATAAAACCAGAGTTTGATATAAGCACAGGGACCGTTTCAAAAACCAACTTTGGAATAGACAAGACCTACACCTTCCTCAGTGAAAGAGACTCAAAACCCCATATTTCCCACAGAGGAATATATCTGACTAGTAAGAATCTTAAAACCTATGTATTGATATGTCTCCATAAGGGAATCAAGTGTGTCTAGAGTGGCATAAACATGGCAGCGAGAATCAGCTCAAACCCACTATAAAAAGGAATTTCAAAAGCAAAACCAAAAAACAGGGAAATTCTTTACAATTCCTTCAGCGTGTCTGAGGAAACCTGGAAAGACCCTATCTACAATGACAGCTGGATGTGGCATAAGGCTGGACACTTGGGACTGAGAGGATTGGTGAGATTGGGTGAGCAAATGCAGACCCTTTCAAGCAATAATGCATGGCCCCCATTCCATGGGTCCCAACTCTCCAGGTTCAAGGGAATATTACTACAGCTATAACATGTACAGGAAACCTAGAGAATGGACACACTGTGAATAGGAAAGGTTTCTAAAACTCAACGAATAGTCCCTCTCCTGGTGCTCCAGTTTGACTTTCCAACTGCCTTACTATCAATCTCCCAACTTGGAGAGACAGGCCCTTTAACCTCCTGGTTTGCACAGGTTCCCAATTTGGCAGAGGATGGAAGGGACGAGGGAGAACCCATGAGAGAGTAGCTGTTAGGCATTTGGACGGGCACATGTCACTCTAATTTCCCGGCAGGAAGAAGAATTAACCAAAGTCTCAGCCACCCACCGGGAACCAGTATAGGACATGATCCAAAATTTTGGACTTGCGTTCAGCTCACAAAAAACGAGTTGAGAAATGGAGCTCAGGGGCACAGCAATTCACAAACTGGCAGAGTGATAAAGGACAACTATCGTCCAAAAATCTGTTGAGGGAAGTCAACGAGGCGGAATTGAAAGCGAGGCAAAATAGCAGGAAACAGATTTCAAGAGGTACCTTGGAATCGCCTGTAAAGCACAGGAAGAGGGGCACAACTTGGACAATGGTGCACTTGGCCAAAAAGGGCGTATGCGTTTTCTCCTGAATATATTCAGGAGAAAACGCATACGCCCTTCTTGGCCAAGCAAGCAAGCGGGCAATGCAAATCTGCACTACAAAGAAGTATCACTTCCCACCGGTCAAAAGGGACATCCACAAAATGTGTAAAAACCAGAAAGGCAAGACAGGCCCTGGAGAACTGGGAGCCTTGTTATGCTGATGGGCGGGATGTAAATTGCCAACTGCCTCACTGGAGGAGTGCATTGTGTTCCCTAAAACAAGTAAACAACAGAGCTACAGAGCCAAGGCCACTTCCAGTCTAGGGAATATACCTTGGGAAAACTGAAAATCAATAAGAAAGAGCCACCTCCAAATTTAGGGCTGCACTGACTACAAGAACCTCAACTTGGGTACACCTTAAATATCCCAGGAAATATAAAAATGGTTCAAAACATTGTGGTACTTACGTATGATGGAATATCCCTCAGCCATGAAATCAATGTCATAAGACCAGTAGCAGCAAAGTGAGTGGATTCAGGTACGATGATTCTAAGTGAAATAAGTCACACAGAAAAAGAAACTTATCAATAGATATCACTTATGAAGATCCTGTAAACATGGCTACACGTGAACTGAGTTAGGAAAGAGAACAGAGTCTCACATTTAGAAAACTCTCTTATGCCTGCATAAAGGGGATGGAGAGGTCGGGTGATGCATAAAACCAGAGTTTGATATAAGCACAGGGACCGTTCCAAAAACCAACTTTGGAATAGACAAGACCTACACCTTCCTCAGTGAAAGAGACTCAAAACCCCATATTTCCCGCAGAGGAATATATCTGACTAGTAAGAATCTTAAAACCTATGTATTGATATGACTCCATAAGGGAATCAAGTGTGTCTAGAGTGGCATAAACATGGCAGCGAGAATCAGCTCAAACCCACTATAAAAAGGAATTTCAAAAGCAAAACCAAAAAACAGGGAAATTCTTTACAATTCCTTCAGGGTGTCTGAGGAAACCTGGAAAGACCCTATCTACAATGACAGCTGGATGTGGCATAAGGCTGGACACTTGGGACTGAGAGGATTGGTGAGATTGGGTGAGCAAATGCAGACCCTTTCAAGCAATAATGCATGGCCCCCATTCCATGGGTCCCAACTCTCCAGGTTCAAGGGAATATTACTACAGCTATAACATGTACAGGAAACCTAGAGAATGGACACACTGTGAATACGAAAGGTTTCTAAAACTCAACGAATAGTCCCTCTCCTGGTGCTCCAGTTTGACTTTCCAACTGCCTTACTATCAATCTCCCAACTTGGAGAGACAGGCCCTTTAACCTCCTGGTTTGCACAGGTTCCCAATTTGGCAGAGGATGGAAGGGACGAGGGAGAACCCATGAGAGAGTAGCTGTTAGGCATTTGGACGGGCACATATCACTCTAATTTCCCGGCAGGAAGAAGAATTAACCAAAGTCTCAGCCACCCACCGGGAACCAGTATAGGACATGATCCAAAATTTTGGACTTGCGTTCAGCTCACAAAAAACGAGTTGAGAAATGGAGCTCAGGGGCACAGCAATTCACAAACTGGCAGAGTGATAAAGGACAACTATCGTCCAAAAATCTGTTGATGGAAGTCAACGAGGCGGACTTGAAAGTAAGGCAAAATAGCAGGAAACAGATTTCAAGAGGTACGTTGGAATCGCCTGTAAAGCACAGGAAGAGGGGCACAACTTGGACAATGGTGCACTTGGCCAAAAAGGGCGTATGCGTTTTCTCCTGAATATATTCAGGAGAAAACGCATACGCCCTTTTTGGCCAAGCAAGCAAGCGGGCAATGCAAATCTGCACTACAAAGAAGTATCACTTCCCACCGGTCAAAAGGGACATCCACAAAATGTGTAAAAACCAGAAAGGCAAGACAGGCCCTGGAGAACTGGGAGCCTTGTTATGCTGATGGGCGGGATGTAAACTGCCAACTGCCTCACTGGAGGAGTGCATTGTGTTCCCTAAAACAAGTAAACAACAGAGCTACAGAGCCAAGGCCACTTCCAGTCTAGGGAATATACCTTGGGAAAACTGAAAATCAATAAGAAAGAGCCACCTCCAAATTTAGGGCTGCACTGACTACAAGAACCTCAACTTGGGTACACCTTAAATATCCCAGGAAATATAAAAATGGTTCAAAACATTGTGGTACTTACGTACGATGGAATATCCCTCAGCCATGAAATCAATGTCATAAGACCAGTAGCAGCAAAGTGAGTGGATTCAGGTACGATGATTCTAAGTGAAATAAGTCACACAGAAAAAGAAACTTATCATAAGATATCACTTATGAAGATCCTGTAAACATGGCTACACGTGAACTGAGTTAGGAAAGAGAACAGAGTCTCACATTTAGAAAACACTCTTATGCCTGCATAAAGGGGAAGGAGAGGTGGGGTGATGCATAAAACCAGAGTTTGATATAAGCACAGGGACAGTTCCAAAAACCAACTTTGGAATAGACAAGACCTACACCTTCCTCAGTGAAAGAGACTCAAAACCCCATATTTCCCGCAGAGGAATATATCTGACTAGTAAGAATCTTAAAACCTATGTATTGATATGTCTCCATAAGGGAATCAAGTGTATCTAGAGTGGCATAAACATGGCAGCGAGAATCAGCTCAAACCCAGTATAAAAAGGAATTTCAAAAGCAAAACCAAAAAATAGGGAAATTCTTTACAATTCCTTCAGGGTGTCTGAGGAAACCTGGAAAGACCCTATCTACAATGACAGCTGTATGTGGCATAAGGCTGGACACTTGGGACTGAGAGGATTGGTGAGATTGGGTGAGCAAATGCAGACCCTTTCAAGCAATAATGCATGGCCCCCATTCCATGGGTCCCAACTCTCCAGGTTCAAGGGAATATTACTACAGCTATAACATGTACAGGAAACCTAGAGAATGGACACACTGTGAATACGAAAGGTTTCTAAAACTCAACGAATTGTCCCTCTCCTGGTGCTCCAGTTTCACTTTCTAACTGCCTTACTATCAATCTCCCAACTTGGAGAGACAGGCCCTTTAACCTCCTGGTTTGCACAGGTTCCCAATTTGGCAGAGGATGGAAGGGACGAGGGAGAACCCATGAGAGAGTAGCTGTTAGGCATTTGGACGGGCACATGTCACTCTAATTTCCTGGCAGGAAGAAGAATTAACCAAAGTCTCAGCCACCCACCGGGAACCAGTATAGGACATGATCCAAAATTTTGGACTTGCGTTCAGCTCACAAAAAACGAGTTGAGAAATGGAGCTCAGGGGCACAGCAATTCACAAACTGGCAGAGTGATAAAGGACAACTATCATCCAAAAATCTGTTGAGGGAAGTCAACGAGGTGGACTTGAAAGCGAGGCAAAATAGCAGGAAACAGATTTCAAGAGGTACGTTGGAATCGCCTGTAAAGCACAGGAAGAGGGGCACAACTTGGACAATGATGCACTTGGCCAAAAAGGGCGTATGCGTTTTCTCCTGAATATATTCAGGAGAAAACGCATACGCCCTTTTTGGCCAAGCAAGCAAGCGGGCAATGCAAATCTGCACTACAAAGAAGTATCACTTCCCACCGGTCAAAAGGGACATCCACAAAATGTGTAAAAACCAGAAAGGCAAGACAGGCCCTGGAGAACAGGGAGCCTTGTTATGCTGATGGGCGGGATGTAAATTGCCAAGTGCCTCACTGGAGGAGTGCATTGTGTTCCCTAAAACAAGTAAACAACAGAGCTACAGAGCCAAGGCCACTTCCAGTCTAGGGAATATACCTTGGGAAAACTGAAAATCAATAAGAAAGAGCCACCTCCAAATTTAGGGCTGCACTGACTACAAGAACCTCAACTTGGGTACACCTTAAATATCCCAGGAAATATAAAAATGGTTCAAAACATTGTGGTACTTACGTATGATGGAATATCCCTCAGCCATGAAATCAATGTCATAAGACCAGTAGCAGCAAAGTGAGTGGATTCAGGTACGATGATTCTAAGTGAAATAAGTCACACAGAAAAAGAAACTTATCATAAGATATCACTTATGAAGATCCTGTAAACATGGCTACACGTGAACTGAGTTAGGAAAGAGAACAGAGTCTCACATTTAGAAAACACTCTTATGCCTGCATAAAGGGGAAGGAGAGGTGGGGTGATGCATAAAACCAGAGTTTGATATAAGCATAGGGACCGTTTCAAAAACCAACTTTGGAATTGACAAGACCGACACCTTCCTTAGTGAAAGAGACTCAAAACCCCATATTTGCCACAGAGGAATATATCTGACTAGTAAGAATCTTAAAACCTATGTATTGATATGTCTCCATAAGGGAATCAAGTGTGTCTAGAGTGGCATAAACATGGCAGCGAGAATCAGCTCAAACCCAGTATAAAAAGGAATTTCAAAAGCAAAACCAAAAAACAGGGAAATTCTTTACAATTCCTTCAGGGTGTCTGAGGAAACCTGGAAAGACCCTATCTACAATGACAGCTGGATGTGGCATAAGGCTGGACACTTGGGACTGAGAGGATTGGTGAGATTGGGTGAGCAAATGCAGACCCTTTCAAGCAATAATGCATGGCCCCCATTCCATGGGTCCCAACTCTCCAGGTTCAAGGGAATATTACTACAGCTATAACATGTACAGGAAACCTAGAGAATGGACACACTGTGAATACGAAAGGTTTCTAAAACTCAACGAATAGTCCCTCTCCTGGTGCTCCAGTTTGACTTTCCAACTGCCTTACTATCAATCTCCCAACTTGGAGAGACAGGCCCTTTAACCTCCTGGTTTGCACAGGTTCCCAATTTGCCAGAGGATTGAAGGGACGAGGGAGAACCCATGAGAGAGTAGCTGTTAGGCATTTGGACGGGCACATGTCACTCTAATTTCCCGGCAGGAAGAAGAATTAACCAAAGTCTCAGCCACCCACCGGGAACCAGTATAGGACATGATCCAAAATTTTGGACTTGCGTTCAGCTCACAAAAAACGAGTTGAGAAATGGAGCTCAGGGGCACAGCAATTCACAAACTGGCAGAGTGATAAAGGACAACTATCGTCCAAAAATCTGTTGAGGGAAGTCAACGAGGCGGACTTGAAAGCGAGGCAAAATAGCAGGAAACAGATTTCAAGAGGTACCTTGGAATCGCCTGTAAAGCACAGGAAGAGGGGCACAACTTGGACAATGGTGCACTTGGCCAAAAAGGGCGTATGCGTTTTCTCCTGAATATATTCAGGAGAAAACGCATACGCCCTTTTTGGCCAAGCAAGCAAGCGGGCAATGCAAATCTGCACTACAAAGAAGTATCACTTCCCACCGGTCAAAAGGGACATCCACAAAATGTGTAAAAACCAGAAAGGCAAGACAGGCCCTGGAGAACAGGGAGCCTTGTTATGCTGATGGGCGGGATGTAAATTGCCAAGTGCCTCACTGGAGGAGTGCATTGTGTTCCCTAAAACAAGTAAACAACAGAGCTACAGAGCCAAGGCCACTTCCAGTCTAGGGAATATACCTTGGGAAAACTGAAAATCAATAAGAAAGAGCCACCTCCAAATTTAGGGCTGCACTGACTACAAGAACCTCAACTTGGGTACACCTTAAATATCCCAGGAAATATAAAAATGGTTCAAAACATTGTGGTACTTACGTATGATGGAATATCCCTCAGCCATGAAATCAATGTCATAAGACCAGTAGCAGCAAAGTGAGTGGATTCAGGTACGATGATTCTAAGTGAAATAAGTCACACAGAAAAAGAAACTTATCATAAGATATCACTTATGAAGATCCTGTAAACATGGCTACACGTGAACTGAGTTAGGAAAGAGAACAGAGTCTCACATTTAGAAAACACTCTTATGCCTGCATAAAGGGGATGGAGAGGTCGGGTGATGCATAAAACCAGAGTTTGATATAAGCACAGGGACCGTTCCAAAAACCAACTTTGGAATAGACAAGACCTACACCTTCCTCAGTGAAAGAGACTCAAAACCCCATATTTCCCGCAGAGGAATATATCTGACTAGTAAGAATCTTAAAACCTATGTATTGATATAACTCCATAAGGGAATCAAGTGTGTCTAGAGTGGCATAAACATGGCAGCGAGAATCAGCTCAAACCCACTATAAAAAGGAATTTCAAAAGCAAAACCAAAAAACAGGGAAATTCTTTACAATTCCTTCAGGGTGTCTGAGGAAACCTGGAAAGACCCTATCTACAATGACAGCTGGATGTGGCATAAGGCTGGACACTTGGGACTGAGAGGATTGGTGAGATTGGGTGAGCAAATGCAGACCCTTTCAAGCAATAATGCATGGCCCCCATTCCATGGGTCCCAACTCTCCAGGTTCAAGGGAATATTACTACAGCTATAACATGTACAGGAAACCTAGAGAATGTACACACTGTGAATACGAAAGGTTTCTAAAACTCAATGAATAGTCCCTCTCCTGGTGCTCCAGTTTGACTTTCCAACTGCCTTACTATCAATCTCCCAACTTGGAGAGACAGGCCCTTTAACCTCCTGGTTTGCACAGGTTCCCAATTTGCCAGAGGATGGAAGGGACGTGGGAGAACCCATGAGAGAGTAGCTGTTAGGCATTTGGACGGGCACATGTCACTCTAATTTCCCGGCAGGAAGAAGAATTAATCAAAGTCTCAGCCACCCACCGGGAACCAGTATAGGACATGATCTAAAATTTTGGACTTGTGTTCAGCTCACAAAAAACGAGTTGAGAAATGGAGCTCAGGGGCACAGCAATTCACAAACTGGCAGAGTAATAAAGCACAACTATCGTCCAAAAATCTGTTGAGGGAAGGCAACGAGGCGGACTTGAATGCGAGGCAGAATAGCAGGAAACAGATTTAAAGAGGTACGTTGGAATCGCCTGTAAAGCACAGGAAGAGGGGCACAAGTTCGACAATGATGCACTTGGCCAAAAAGGGCGTATGCGTTTTTTCCTGAATATATTCAGGAGAAAACGCATACGCCCTTTTTGGCCAAGCAAGCAAACGGGCAATGCAAATCTGCACTACAAAGAAGTATCACTTCCCACCGGTCAAAAGGGACATCCACAAAATGTGTAAAAACCAGAAAGGCAAGACAGGCCCTGGAGAACAGGGAGCCTTGTTATGCTGATGGGCGGGATGTAAAATGCCAACTGCCTCACTGGAGGAGTGCATTGTGTTCCCTAAAACAAGTAAACAACAGAGCTACAGAGCCAAGGCCACTTCCAGTCTAGGGAATATACCTGGGGAAAACTGAAAATCAATAAGAAAGAGCCACCTCCAAATTTAGGGCTGCACTGACTACAAGAACCTCAACTTGGGTACACCGTAAATATCCCAGGAAATATAAAAATGGTTCAAAACATTGTGGTACTTACGTACGATGGAATATCCCTCAGCCATGAAATCAATGTCATAAGACCAGTAACAGCAAAGTGAGTGGATTCAGGTACGATGATTCTAAGTGAAATAAGTCACACAGAAAAAGAAACTTATCATAAGATATTACTTATGAAGATCCTGTAAACATGGCTACACGTGAACTGAGTTAGGAAAGAGAACAGAGTCTCACATTTAGAAAACACTCTTATGCCTGCATAAAGGGGAAGGAGAGCTGGGGTGATGCATAAAACCAGAGTTTGATATAAGCACAGGGACCGTTTCAAAAACCAACTTTGGAATAGACAAGACCTACACCTTCCTCAGTGAAAGAGACTCAAAACCCCATATTTCCCACAGAGGAATATATCTGACTAGTAAGAATCTTAAAACCTATGTATTGATATGTCTCCATAAGGGAATCAAGTGTGTCTAGAGTGGCATAAACATGGCAGCGAGAATCAGCTCAAACCCACTATAAAAAGGAATTTCAAAAGCAAAACCAAAAAACAGGGAAATTCTTTACAATTCCTTCAGCGTGTCTGAGGAAACCTGGAAAGACCCTATCTACAATGACAGCTGGATGTGGCATAAGGCTGGACACTTGGGACTGAGAGGATTGGTGAGATTGGGTGAGCAAATGCAGACCCTTTCAAGCAATAATGCATGGCCCCCATTCCATGGGTCCCAACTCTCCAGGTTCAAGGGAATATTACTACAGCTATAACATGTACAGGAAACCTAGAGAATGGACACACTGTGAATACGAAAGGTTTCTAAAACTCAACGAATAGTCCCTCTCCTGGTGCTCCAGTTTGACTTTCCAACTGCCTTACTATCAATCTCCCAACTTGGAGAGACAGGCCCTTTAACCTCCTGGTTTGCACAGGTTCCCAATTTGGCAGAGGATGGAAGGGACGAGGGAGAACCCATGAGAGAGTAGCTGTTAGGCATTTGGACGGGCACATGTCACTCTAATTTCCCGGCAGGAAGAAGAATTAACCAAAGTCTCAGCCACCCACCGGGAACCAGTATAGGACATGATCCAAAATTTTGGACTTGCGTTCAGCTCACAAAAAACGAGTTGAGAAATGGAGCTCAGGGGCACAGCAATTCACAAACTGGCAGAGTGATAAAGGACAACTATCGTCCAAAAATCTGTTGAGGGAAGTCAACGAGGCGGACTTGAAAGCGAGGCAAAATAGCAGGAAACAGATTTCAAGAGGTACCTTGAATCGCCTGTAAAGCACAGGAAGAGGGGCACAACTTGGACAATGGTGCACTTGGCCAAAAAGGGCGTATGCGTTTTCTCCTGAATATATTCAGGAGAAAACGCATACGCCCTTCTTGGCCAAGCAAGCAAGCGGGCAATGCAAATCTGCACTACAAAGAAGTATCACTTCCCACCGGTCAAAAGGGACATCCACAAAATGTGTAAAAACCAGAAAGGCAAGACAGGCCCTGGAGAACTGGGAGCCTTGTTATGCTGATGGGCGGGATGTAAATTGCCAACTGCCTCACTGGAGGAGTGCATTGTGTTCCCTAAAACAAGTAAACAACAGAGCTACAGAGCCAAGGCCACTTCCAGTCTAGGGAATATACCTTGGGAAAACTGAAAATCAATAAGAAAGAGCCACCTCCAAATTTAGGGCTGCACTGACTACAAGAACCTCAACTTGGGTACACCTTAAATATCCCAGGAAATATAAAAATGGTTCAAATAAAACATTGTGGTACTTACGTATGATGGAATATCCCTCAGCCATGAAATCAATGTCATAAGACCAGTAGCAGCAAAGTGAGTGGATTCAGGTACGATGATTCTAAGTGAAATAAGTCACACAGAAAAAGAAACTTATCAATAGATATCACTTATGAAGATCCTGTAAACATGGCTACACGTGAACTGAGTTAGGAAAGAGAACAGAGTCTCACATTTAGAAAACTCTCTTATGCCTGCATAAAGGGGATGGAGAGGTCGGGTGATGCATAAAACCAGAGTTTGATATAAGCACAGGGACCGTTCCAAAAACCAACTTTGGAATAGACAAGACCTACACCTTCCTCAGTGAAAGAGACTCAAAACCCCATATTTCCCGCAGAGGAATATATCTGACTAGTAAGAATCTTAAAACCTATGTATTGATATGACTCCATAAGGGAATCAAGTGTGTCTAGAGTGGCATAAACATGGCAGCGAGAATCAGCTCAAACCCACTATAAAAAGGAATTTCAAAAGCAAAACCAAAAAACAGGGAAATTCTTTACAATTCCTTCAGGGTGTCTGAGGAAACCTGGAAAGACCCTATCTACAATGACAGCTGGATGTGGCATAAGGCTGGACACTTGGGACTGAGAGGATTGGTGAGATTGGGTGAGCAAATGCAGACCCTTTCAAGCAATAATGCATGGCCCCCATTCCATGGGTCCCAACTCTCCAGGTTCAAGGGAATATTACTACAGCTATAACATGTACAGGAAACCTAGAGAATGGACACACTGTGAATACGAAAGGTTTCTAAAACTCAACGAATAGTCCCTCTCCTGGTGCTCCAGTTTGACTTTCCAACTGCCTTACTATCAATCTCCCAACTTGGAGAGACAGGCCCTTTAACCTCCTGGTTTGCACAGGTTCCCAATTTGGCAGAGGATGGAAGGGACGAGGGAGAACCCATGAGAGAGTAGCTGTTAGGCATTTGGACGGGCACATATCACTCTAATTTCCCGGCAGGAAGAAGAATTAACCAAAGTCTCAGCCACCCACCGGGAACCAGTATAGGACATGATCCAAAATTTTGGACTTGCGTTCAGCTCACAAAAAACGAGTTGAGAAATGGAGCTCAGGGGCACAGCAATTCACAAACTGGCAGAGTGATAAAGGACAACTATCGTCCAAAAATCTGTTGATGGAAGTCAACGAGGCGGACTTGAAAGTAAGGCAAAATAGCAGGAAACAGATTTCAAGAGGTACGTTGGAATCGCCTGTAAAGCACAGGAAGAGGGGCACAACTTGGACAATGGTGCACTTGGCCAAAAAGGGCGTATGCGTTTTCTCCTGAATATATTCAGGAGAAAACGCATACGCCCTTTTTGGCCAAGCAAGCAAGCGGGCAATGCAAATCTGCACTACAAAGAAGTATCACTTCCCACCGGTCAAAAGGGACATCCACAAAATGTGTAAAAACCAGAAAGGCAAGACAGGCCCTGGAGAACTGGGAGCCTTGTTATGCTGATGGGCGGGATGTAAACTGCCAACTGCCTCACTGGAGGAGTGCATTGTGTTCCCTAAAACAAGTAAACAACAGAGCTACAGAGCCAAGGCCACTTCCAGTCTAGGGAATATACCTTGGGAAAACTGAAAATCAATAAGAAAGAGCCACCTCCAAATTTAGGGCTGCACTGACTACAAGAACCTCAACTTGGGTACACCTTAAATATCCCAGGAAATATAAAAATGGTTCAAAACATTGTGGTACTTACGTACGATGGAATATCCCTCAGCCATGAAATCAATGTCATAAGACCAGTAGCAGCAAAGTGAGTGGATTCAGGTACGATGATTCTAAGTGAAATAAGTCACACAGAAAAAGAAACTTATCATAAGATATCACTTATGAAGATCCTGTAAACATGGCTACACGTGAACTGAGTTAGGAAAGAGAACAGAGTCTCACATTTAGAAAACACTCTTATGCTGCATAAAGGGGAAGGAGAGGTGGGGTGATGCATAAAACCAGAGTTTGATATAAGCACAGGGACAGTTCCAAAAACCAACTTTGGAATAGACAAGACCTACACCTTCCTCAGTGAAAGAGACTCAAAACCCCATATTTCCCGCAGAGGAATATATCTGACTAGTAAGAATCTTAAAACCTATGTATTGATATGTCTCCATAAGGGAATCAAGTGTATCTAGAGTGGCATAAACATGGCAGCGAGAATCAGCTCAAACCCAGTATAAAAGGAATTTCAAAAGCAAAACCAAAAAATAGGGAAATTCTTTACAATTCCTTCAGGGTGTCTGAGGAAACCTGGAAAGACCCTATCTACAATGACAGCTGTATGTGGCATAAGGCTGGACACTTGGGACTGAGAGGATTGGTGAGATTGGGTGAGCAAATGCAGACCCTTTCAAGCAATAATGCATGGCCCCCATTCCATGGGTCCCAACTCTCCAGGTTCAAGGGAATATTACTACAGCTATAACATGTACAGGAAACCTAGAGAATGGACACACTGTGAATACGAAAGGTTTCTAAAACTCAACGAATTGTCCCTCTCCTGGTGCTCCAGTTTCACTTTCTAACTGCCTTACTATCAATCTCCCAACTTGGAGAGACAGGCCCTTTAACCTCCTGGTTTGCACAGGTTCCCAATTTGGCAGAGGATGGAAGGGACGAGGGAGAACCCATGAGAGAGTAGCTGTTAGGCATTTGGACGGGCACATGTCACTCTAATTTCCTGGCAGGAAGAAGAATTAACCAAAGTCTCAGCCACCCACCGGGAACCAGTATAGGACATGATCCAAAATTTTGGACTTGCGTTCAGCTCACAAAAAACGAGTTGAGAAATGGAGCTCAGGGGCAC